>NC_067133.1:1883286-2059918 GCF_021347895.1 Acanthochromis polyacanthus | reverse complement strand
TCCGGCAAGTTCTCACATCCCATTCACTGTCTGTGTGAAACGCACTGTGTTGCATGCTGGTCCGGTTGTGTTTCAGGTTGTGATCCGGTGCGTCTCCCTGGAGCTCATTTGCATAAATTAGACTCGACTTCTACGTTATGCAAATTTGATGTGGTGTGTGGAGGTCAGACGCATCACGAAGCTTTCATCAAACGTCTGAACTCGCGGTCAGTGAACTAAAACGAGGACAGATTCAGCTTCGCCTGAAATGTTTCCAGAGATACTTTTTCACTGAACAAGTTTTCGTAATAAAAGAGAAAGTTTGCGACCAAGCCGCCATGTTGGTCTGATTGAAATCTAGGAGCAGACAGCGCCCAAGTCGATGCGTTTGTCCAAATCAGTGGCAGGATAGTTGGAGAAGAACGCCTTACTGGCTTCAAGTACACGTCTGCCAAGGGTCGTTTGTGAGATGCAGGGTATCGACTCGGGAAGCTCTCTGCTCCTGGATTTTCAAGCCGGACCAACATGGCGGCTCGGATGCAAACTTTCGATTTGCTACAAAAAACAGTTCAGCGAAAAGTATTTCTGAAGAATTTGAATTGAGAGATAACTTGTGCAGCAGCTGAATCTGTCATGGTTTTAGTCCAATGACAGCTAGTTTAGCCGTTCAATGAAACTTTAACGATGTGTCGAATCTCCACACGCCATATCGAATCTTGCATAAAGTAGAAGTCGAGTCTACATTATGCAAATAAGCTGCAGGGAGAGACACCGGATAGTAGCTCGAAACGCACCTCAACTGGACCAGCATGCAAAGCAGTGTGTTTCACATAAACAGTGAATGGGATGCGGGAAATTGCCGGATCTTGTGGACACGTACCTTTTAGACCAAAGATTTCCTTAACTGTAAGAGCTGCTGGCATCAACTATGTGATCAGCAAAGCCTGGATTCATTATCCATGTTGAATTAACCACTGGTTGAGGAGGCTGATGTCTTTTTCCCCCAGAAAACTGTTATGCGATGGTAGCATGATGAATCAGAAAACAAACACAGTGACAGTTAAGACCCAGTTTTAAAACTTACCAGCTTTCCAACAGTCTCCATTTTTAAAATAAATTACCTTACTAGTGTGAATTTAATCATAGACAGGACTCTAGCAACAACTAGCCATTGTCTGGGTATGTGGGACATAAATTCTGCACTCCTTTAGTCTGAAAGAGTACATGTGAACTCCTCTGTGGATGTCTATGTGCAGCCCAGACATTTATGACTACAAGGACGTTAGCATGCATGACTGACGCTGAGCATACATGCACAGAATATGTAGCTACAAGCCAGCGACTAAAAAAGTCGCATAATAAAAGCAAGTATGTGTTCGTGGCGTCCACAGCTGTCTATGTGCACGTCAGAAAGGCAGTATCTTTAAGGTTTAAGAGATCACTGGCAGAGGACCTTAAGGATCATATTCTAAAGTCACGTCAGACAGATAGAGGGGTGAAGTCATTTACAGATCTGTAGAGCAATTAAAGAATCTTAAAATCTAACCAGTGCAGTCATTTATAAACAGGTGTGGATACAGTAAGTTAGTAACAGCCAACATGTCAACCTCCTGTGCTAGGAGTCACCAAAGTCAGTGGTACTTCATCCTCTGAGAACCATGAGCGTCTGCACAAACATTCCTAGCAACCCAGCTCGTGGTGTAGATGTTTGAGTGTGGACAGACCGACACCACGATCCTCTGTGGAGCCCCGCTGCGAGCATGGCTAAATGATTAAAGACGGAAACACAAAAGACAAGAACAGACACGCACTGTAGATGTGATCAGAAACAGCTGAGCGGATGACAAATGATCACAGCCACAATGAGACAAAACAAACCGGGTGAACGGTGAAGTGTGACTACAGGGGGAATTCTGAAGGAGCAAAGTAAAGGATGCGGAGGAGCAGGAACAAGAGGAGGAAGATGGGCAGCGACAAAGAGGAGATGGAAGATAGACGGCCGGGGTGAGGGGCGGCAGATCTGAGCGGACCCGGGCTCTAGTGGCTCTTCCTCTCTCTTTCATGGAGAGCCAGGAAAGGAGATTAGAACAGTCGTGCCTTTTCCTATGTGGGGATTGGGAGGAGGCTTCCCTTTACCACCACCACCCCGTTCGATTCTCTCCCCCACCTCAGACGACGACGACACTCTCTGGTGGCACCGGCTGGACCCAAACCAGAGCAAATCACATCACCGAGCTCCACTCCAATGGTACAATTTGGTATAGATTCTACAAAAGGAGGGTGGGAGATTTTTGGGGGAAAGTTTGGGGCTTTGTAATGCATCACAACGGGAGGGCTTTTGAAGGGCGCAGTGTGGTGGCGACGGCACACAAAACCCGGAGCCTTTGTGCTACTTCCTAGGTGCCTGTGAGCCCCTGGAGAGCTACAACTCACTGAGGGAACAAGAGGCTCTTTGGATGTCATCCTTTCGCTGCGTGGTTCCACCGAAGCGCTTACTGCACTCGAGTAAACACCTTTCCGGCACTCCTCTTACACCAGCCACCACTGCATGCACAATCACCCCCGCACATTAGCCCACAATACACAATTACACACCCCGGCTCTCTCTCTCTCTTCTTTTCTCATATATACAACACATACAAACAGTGAGTTAATCAGACCTATAAACCCTCCTTGCCAGTAGAAGATAAGCGGCGTGCTGGTAGCCCTGCCCTCCTGAGAGCAGCACTCCTCTAGCGGTGCCGTGGAGCCGCCTGATAAGGCAGGGGAGTGTAGGATACCCTAAGAGATCCACACAGAAAGCACACACAGCCAGATCCTCCGCCGAGCCAATCAGCGCTCCGCAAGGCCCCGGGCTCCACCAATCGCCTCGCTCCATCAGGTGTTGTTGATCTCACCGCTTAGCCTGCAGGTGGATGTGTGCATCTACTTGGTGTGCCACATTATGCTAATGCACGAGAGAAAATTACGCTCTGATAAAAGGTGATCACAGTGAATCTGCATAAATTTTGCGTCCCTTTAAGGTGCAGTGATTGGAGGATGATTTGCAGAGTGTCTTTTTTCTTCTACCCTATATAAGATCTGCTATCAAAAAGCCAATCGAATAAGAAAACATGCTTTGTTCTCCAGTCGGTAAACACTTCTACATTTGAAGTTACTGACTTCAGTCTAATCCTGCTTAGCAGCGCTCTCCTTACCTTGATGTACAAAGGGCCAGCACACTTTCTCAAGGGTCTGTTGGTAATTAAGTACCATTTCTTAACTGAACTCATTAAGCCTCAACCTGTATTTCAAAGGCCCTTGGGGATTCAGTTACTTTCAGTGCATTCTGTGAAATATGGAAATACTTCATTTCAACATCAAAAGATATTCAAAAAGTTGTCGACGAAGGGATGTAAAGAATTGAAATCAAAAGCACAACCTCTTTCCTGAGCCGTCTGAGAATGTATTGAGATAAATATTTAATTCTCTGTATCATTGATCCTTTAACCGCGTGTTTTAGTCTTTTGATGAAAAAGCAGCTATTCTCTCCTTTGTTTTATAAAAAATTGCTCTTAATTTTACAGTATTTTTACCACCGTTTTGGATTTTTTTTCCACTTAAATGTGCAGCTCCCAATCTATTCTTCCTATCTTTGAATTTTAAACCTCTGCACACTCACAGATCTGCCATTCTCTCGGCCTACATCAGGGGGAAATGTAGCGCCATAGTGTTTTGGAGCCTAACTTATTTTAGATTGCTCCAAACTATTTTTCTGGTAGTACCCTTATATTTCGGTCATGAGAGGCATCAAAATGCATTTATTTAAGTGTTGTGAATACTCAACTCAATACTTGTTTGGAAGACTTTCCCATTTTTGCTGCTTTATGCTTTCATTTTATTTGTAAATATTGTGCTTCTACATTTATATATTTCACATATATATCGTGTGAACAGCTTGTAGTAAAGATTAAATCAATAAAGAGAAATGTTTCTCTGTTTAATTGGATATAAGAAAAGCAAAAGAGCATTAATATGCACCTGAATGCATTAGTAGTTAAGAGTAAGGAAGGGATCATTATTTTGCAACCTACTCGTTAATTTATTTAGGCAGAACTTTTTCTTTTTGGTGTAGTGATGATACTGTTTTATAAGTAAATGATCTAAATATTCCTTCAACTGCTGGTTATTTTTACTTTACTTTGGGTTTGATTTTTTTCATTCTGTTAACTGTAATTGTAAATTCTAGGGATGTCCAATATTATCGGCCGATATTGGCATAAAAATGTGATATCGGTCAATATCGTCATTTTTTTAATGCCTGTCATATAAATCAATAAAGTAATGCCTGAATTTTGCCGGCATTTCGCGGACTCATAGAGGGAGGTAGAGCATAAACCGTTGTTTGAGACAATTTTTTTTAAAGAAGGCATTTTTTCCACTTAAGTTGAAGTGGTTTTCTTATTTTGCACAGACAATGTTTACATTTGGAAAGCCTTGTTGCATTTGAGAATGCATCCAATGGATCATCACAATAATATTAGACATGATGTGTTAATTCCACCACAGGAGATATGTAATATTACCTAAAATTAATTAAATAGCCCACATGTATTGGCATCGGAATCGGAAATTATCGGCATATCGGTTATCGGCAAAAAAGCCAATATCGGACATCCCCAGTAAATTCTTATAATGTCTGACATACAGAGTATCCTTAGTAACCTCAGTGGACAGAATGAGTCTTCAAACTGACTCAAAGATGACCTTCCAGTTTCGTATTCGTCACATTTCACAGCATAACTCTCCTATAATACCGCTAATGTAACCCGAGTAAGTGTTCGGTGGTCATTTTCTCTCCCGTCTCAGTTCTGCAGCAGGTCTTTTCATTCAGAGCAGCCAGCAGTAACCTATAGCACGTCTCCAGCATGCCTCCAACCACCGTGGCACCTCTTGGAAGCTGGCGCGGGTCAAACGCGTCTTAATTCAAACCAAAAGAAGCGAGAGAATGGCCGCGAGTGGAGCCGGTTCCACTGGCCTTGCCAAGGTCAGCATTCCTCGACAGGCCGTTGCCTAGTGGAACTTTTGTTTCACAGTTTGTGTAAACCTCCAGGGAGAGACGGTATATAGGACCGGGAGCGGAGGGAGACCAAAGAAAAGGACTTTGCAAATGAGCACAAGCTGGTGTTTTAGATGAATGTGGGCTGGAGCTTGTGGGTCAGATGTGCAGACTGTTGTGGCAAAGGTACACCTGCAGGGATGATTTTTTTTTTCTCACGTTGTAAATGGGAGGTCAGCAGCGTTTGTTCCACATGTTTCCGTGCATCTATAGTTGTGGAGATGCCGTCTGACGACGTGGCCTAGTTTAGAGTCGCTGCTTCCACGCCTCGGCTGTTCAAACAAGCACTGCTGCTCCGTTTGTAGCTAGAAAAACATCATAATTAAACGCACATTTTGTCTTTTTGAACTGATAATACATTTAAATTTACCCATCCTATGATTTACAGTTCCAAAATGCTGAGCAGTTTTGTTCCCATTGAAATAAACAGACAGTTAAATTCCAAACATTTTAGCACCTCTAAGTAGATAAATGCAACATAAATTCAGATTAAAAGCAGGCTGCAAGCTCAACCAAGTCAAACAAATAGATTTACACTGAAGCTGGGATTTTTAAGGTCAAATAAGAGGTCGAATGAAAGTTAAATAAACCAAACGCATGAAAGAAGTTGGAATCGGAGAGATATGAGGTGGCAGGCTGTTTAATTGCATTTTATTTTACATTTTAGAGCTCATGTTGCATCATCTGCTCTCGGTTTTAAGAAGTAATTCAAGTTGGCAAGCTGAAACAAATGTGCAGGTTCATGTAGTTTTAAAGAATATTTCATGGCTGACACCGATTAGAAAATAAGAAGACTGAAAATCAAGCACACGCTAACAAATTCTAGCTCCTTTCGAGGCCTTGAGTGAATCTAATTGTGAGTTGCGGTGCAGACTTTGCTTCTCCTGCAGGCCGCTCCCTGGAAAAAGGCCACACACACTCACACACATTAATATTTAGCACCTAAATAATTCATCACCCCCATTAAAAATGCGTTGGAAACCGTTAATCCAGGAAGGAAAATTGACATAATTTCTGCACTGGATTTGTTGCTTGCTTACTTAAAGAACAGATTAATAATTTCACACCTTCCTGGTGCTTTTGTGGCCTTTTGCCAATCAGAATTTTGGATATTACAGTCCAAAAAAAACCCCTACAATATCATGACATTTATTCACATTTTTACATCCTAATTATGTGTTTAAGCTCAGAGAAAATACCTAAGGCCTCAACTAATTATGTATTTGTTTGTGTATTCAGTTTGTGCCATGTAAAGCTTTAAAAACAGGAATAATTGCACATTTTTCAGTGCTTTTAAATTAATTACAGCACTGGCAGTTATTGAGTGTTATTAATACAAATCCTAACCATAAATGAAAACAATGTGACAACTCTGATATATTAAATTAGCCTGAATGATTTAAGATTAGGCAAAAATGGAATGTGTTTGTTGGAAATTATTAACAGATATTGCCACCAAGAAATGAAAACGTTTCTTTTTTTAGAAAATAGAACAGTATATTCCCTATTTAAAAAAATAATTACAGCTTGAAACACACGTCTCCTTTCCTTCAATTAGTCAAAATATTGCATTCGGGTTGTTTTCACTCCAATTTGTCCTGTTTTATTGTGAGAACGCGGCCTTAATTGGCCATTTATCGACGTTTTCACGGGGAGAATTGAATGAAGCTTTACATTAAAAGGCTCCAGCTGCTCTCCAGCTCAGTGAAATATTTGACTGCCTGTCTCTGTTTAAAGCAACAGCAACTCTGAGCCCCTCAGCTTTTTTTATTTGTCTGTTTGTGAAGTGATAAAGTTGAACCAACACGCACTAAAACTGGCAGCAGGAAGAATCCATTTTGTCACCGCTCATCTTTTTAGTTTTTTGTTTTTTTTGCTGCGTGACGTCGGCGGCTGCGCACTAACATAAAATTTTAAAAAAAATGCTGCGTTTCCCATAAAAGGTCAAAACTCTCCTATTTTTTTTGTTGCTAATTTATTCATGAACAGGCCGCTCTGTGTTGAAGGCGTGTCTGCAGAAATTCCATGTGAATTTCCTGAGCTAATTGGATATTTGCGGTGAATAAATATTGAGCTCCTACTGCAGCCAGGAGTCATGCACCTGCGCTCCCTGTAACCTGACTGCAACTCCGGATTTATTGCTTTATTCACGGACAAAATCAACACAGAAACAAATGAACGAAACATTAAAAAACACAGAAAAGTTAGTTTTTAATGGTTTGGTTTGTGATTGTGGACTTTAAGGGCCTGAGGTCGAGCTGGCTGTGCGTAAAATCTGGCAAAATCTGGCAGAATTAGGGTGCTGGACATGTTTAAAATAATTCAAACAGCTTATATTAATCAGTCTACAGTCTTCACTTAATATTTGTGCAATTTGAATGAAATCAAATAGAGGTTTAGAAGTTCAGTTCAACCTTTCTCCTGCGCCTTAAGTGCAGAATTAACGCAAGTAAGTTTGAAAGATGGAGAAATTCAAGAATAAAAACACGCAAGGGTTCTTTAAAGCAATCTAAATATGCTAAGTAAAAGCTCAATTATACATCTGGAGGTTTCTTAATTAGAGCTTCAGCAGCTGGAGGTCATATTTAACCTGCTCCAATCAGAGAGCCTCCCTATCCTGAGTGTGAAGTTTGCAAAACGACATTTACAGCTCTCCCAAAAAAATAAAAACATATCGGGGTTTATCACCTCCGCTGCCTCCCCCACCGCTCCCTATAACCTCCCGCTCTCTCCCGCCCTCTCTGCCGGCCCCGAGCTGCCCCTACACTGTTGCCGGTGAGAGCTACTAATCCCCTGCGTCCATGGTTTACTCTGAGCCCGTATTTAATTCCTCTAAACCCCCAGCTGCCGCCCTGGTTACTCACTGAACACGACAGACTGCGAACCGCTCTGGTTATTAATAATTCACCAGCTCCTCCGCTCCGCTTCTCCGGCCGCGGCCGCGCAGGACACCGCGACGTCCCCTCACTGGTTGCGTGCGTCGCAGCCACGCTTGGGCACTTTCTTGCATTTGTTTGCTTGGTTTTTTATCTGCACGCACGCACACACACAAACACACACACACACACACGAGAGAAGACGCACTGCTTCACCTCTCCGTCGGTGCGCACACGGTCCCGGCTGGCAGTGCCCCGCTCGAGTCTGTCTGATGCCTCTGATGTTGCGACATCCGCGCTGCCACATGGTGCTCTGCGACGCCGCCGCCGCTCTCTCCGCAACTTTCCCCGGACACTGAGGAACAGGTGGAGGAGGACCGAGGAGGGACTGCCACTTTTTTCATTATCAGCAGCAAGAAAAAAAGGAAAAAAAAAGAAGCCGGAGCATGCACAAGGGGGAAAGAAAGCGCGCGTCGTAGTCTCTCTCTGCAAAAGGAGCAACAGCTGATTTTGCGTAAAGCGGGAGAGTTGCGGTGCTACTTACTGTCGGTGCACGGCCAGACTTCTGCTCCGGCTCTCGGTGCTTGGACGGTGACTGTGTCGGCGGCGGCGGCGGAGGCTCGGTGGACATTTACGGTACCGGAGGGGACAGACTGTGTGACAGCAAAGGCGCGCTCAAGCCTGGACGGCGACGCTTTTCTATGGAAATATCACGAGTCGAGCCCGAACGCGAGCACCTTGCATGAAGAAGTCGGGAAGCAGTTGGATTATTCGGCTCTGCTGCCTCTCGCCTTTGACTGAGAAGAGTTGACTGCAAATTTCTTCCCCCCGAAAAAAATGTTTACCGGGCAACAGGCCGTGCATTAGGGCTCTTTTGCTTCCGGTATAAGGCCCAGCTGAACAAGAAACCGAGCGCTTCTCTCTCCCACACACTTTTTTTTTTTTTTTTTTTTTTTTTGGAAGCCGAACTTTTTGAGAGTGGAAAATGGGTCTTTGAGAGTGTTGGCACATTTCCTCACACCACAATGGTACGTGCTATGTAAACCAATAATTTGCTCATTTCTGCAGTCAGCTTTCAGATTCATTGTAGTCCTTCATAGATTTAAAGATATACAGATAGAGTTTAGTGAGCTTGCTTGTGATTCCTGTGTGCGTATTTACATGTGTGGCTAATGGCTAACAGTCACCAGAGAGCCAGCCAAGTCCCTCCACCCACCTGAATGTGTTTGCTGTCACAGTTAGACTCATTATGATATTATTTTTAACTGCGATTGCTGAAGTGCTGCGTGTATTTGGGAGGATGTTGCTGCGAGGAAAACAGATTCCGCCTTATTTTAATAGTTACACAACGTGTTGCCAAATTTTCTCCTGGCCAAATCAGTGTCCAGCCCTCTCAGTTCACCGCCCGATGCCTACAGCCTTCTGCCGTTTTATCCACATGCAGAACATGACTCCTGGTCTCTGATGCGGCCAGTCTGCAGCCTATTTATAGCCACATATATGATAGGCGCTATCGCATGTCGTTCAGCGTAAGCAGCTAATAAAGGGGCGTCATGCAGTGTGTAAAGGTTGCACTGTGGCATGCCCAAGGACCCCAAGAGCCAGAATTCCACCTAAAGGCAAAGTTTGACAGAGTTTGGAAAGTTGGCTAAAGCAGGATGGAACTTATTTTCTGCGCCAACATTTGATTACGTGCCTGTTTGATTTGTGCGTAATTACGCACGGCGCGGTTTCCTCTAATTCCTTCATTCCGCAGGTGATTTATTTGTGCAATTCAGAGAAATCCTGTGACATCACAAAGCATAGGTTTTGTGAAATGTGTCCTGGAAACGGGGTCGCTTTGAGCATTCCTTTCACATACATCAACACTGGAGTTTTTATTTGTGGTTTCCCAGTGATTTGAATTGGCACGCCACTTTCAACAGAAAATCTTTTATTGTTTCCCGTTTTATCCCCATTTTCCCTGAACAGGATACATGGCAAATGAATTCTCTGTGAGGTTGCGAAAACATGCATTTAAATTAGGTGCTTTTTGGGTTTTAAAATTCGTAATAAAAAGTCTGTTTTATGCAGAATTAGGATATATAGCTCAGGCATCCTTGACCCTTAGACAGATTCTTTTTTGGCATGAAATGAGTCAAGTCAGGCGCTAGTTAGGGGAACCTCCCACATACAACCTTGAAGCTGCTTAGATACCAGGAAGGGATCTTATTTGCACATGAATATGGAAGATTATTAGTATGAATAATTATTTGTTTACGAGCATCCTCGCTGACATGGCAGCTGCCCAAGAAGCTCATCAGTAAAAACGATACAGAATTCAGGACAGGCCTCACATGGGATTAGCTCGACTTGTTATTTTCCTACTTATAGCAGCAACTCACCTCTTTTTTTTTTCTCCTTCTTTTCTACTATATCGTTAGTTTATTGCCAAACATTTCAGCTGCTTGTTAGTTTAGTCAGAATGCACTGGAGGCATCTGTCAATCAGGGACTGAGCTCCCTGAGGCTTCATCTCACACACACAAATCATCGCCACTTTTCCTTTGAGATGATCCATATCTGTCAGTTGGTTGGCTGTAGGTTCTTCCATAGAGGCTAAGAAGTAAGTAGACCTATCATCATGGAATGTGACATTTGAGGACCTTCACAAAAAGCAAATATGCAGGTAAAAGTCCCTGTCTTCTCCACGGTATAGGCGTGTGTGTGATATACGATAAAAACTGTAATCAAATAACCATATCTTGAAATGAAGCAGACACTCTTCAGTAGGAGCAGAATTTGGCTTAAAACCCGCGATCAGGTCAGATTAGTTCACTGTGGACACGACAGAGCACAAGGCTGAGAGATTCCTGTAACTCAGGGGTGCCAAACATGCGGCCCGCGGGACAAAACCGGTCCTCAGAGTGTAAAAATGACGAAGACATTAACTGCAGATTGTAAATTCATAAAACTATAAATGTAAAATAATTTCTAGACCATGACAAGTTGTTTTGATGATAAAGTAAAATACCAGATAGTTAATTGTTCTGCTGTCATTTTGTGTCTCATTTTTGTAAAATTTTGTCTGATTTTTGTCGTTTGTCTCTTGTTTTTGTTATTTTGTGTTTCCTTTTGCCTCGCTTGTGGTATTAAGTCTACATTTTTGTTGTTTTGTGTCTTGCTTTTGTCATTTTTGGTCTCGTTTGTGTAATTGTTTTTGTCGTTTGTCCATTTTTTTGTCCAATTATTCTCTCGTTTTTGTTTTGTGTTGTCTTGTTTTGTTGTTTTGTGTCTTCTTGTCATTTTTGTAAAAAAAATTTGTCTTGTTTTTGTTGTATTTTGTCAGATTTTTGTCACTTGTCTCATGTTTTTGTCATTTTGTTTCTCGTTTTTGTCCTGCTTGTGTTTTTTTTGTCTTATTTTAATGATTTTGTGTTTTGCTCTATTTGATGTTTTGTATCATTTTTGGCATTGTGTGGGTTTTTTGTGTCTGGCTTGTTTTGTTAGTCTACTTTTTTGTTGTTTTGTTTCTTGTTTTTGTCATTTTTAGTCTCATTTGTGTCATTTGTCTCATTGTTTTTGCCATTTTTTGTCTTTTTCGTGTTTTGTTTTGCGCTGCTGGTCTCGTTTTTGGTCGTTTTGTGTCTTCTTTTTGTCATTTCGCGTCTGATTTTTGTAATGTTTTGTCTTGTTTTTGTTGTTTTTTATGTCTGACTGTTGTCATTTTGATCATAAAGTAAAATACGACATCATTCAGTTCCAGATAGCTGTGACTAAATGTTTTGCACCTTTGTCGACACTCTGTGATGTGTAAGTTGTAAAGTGTAAATGATAAACCGAGGCATAACGCTGCTGAAATCACAGAGCTGTGTGTAAATAGTTGGGGGTAATTGTATCCCACACTGTGTCTGTGTGCAGCTCGCCACATGATGATCAGACAAGCGGTTTTCCAGCCTTGTGTGATCTCCCCCTTGGCCATCGCTGCCAGTGATGTCATCCCTCACTGTATACAGAATATTACGCTATTATGTTTGTCCTGGCCTTGACGTTTCCTCGGAAAAATAAATAATGCTTCGAGCAGGCTGCAATAGCTCATGTGGTGTGTGAGCTTTTGCTTTAGTTTGAAGATGGAAACTCTGATATACGGTCAAATATTAGGATGGCGAGCTCAGATGGTTGGTTTTCACGCCGTTACGTTTCAGCGTGCTTTAGCTGAGAGGACGCATCTAGAGGTGTAATCATCCGATGCATTCAGCTTCTTTGATGTGACATCCTTGCTGCACTACAGCCAAAGGAGTCACTTAACGATGAGAGTGTCTGAACTTAAAGGGATACTCCAGTTATTTGTTAGCACACTTGAGGGTCTTAACCTTCATGTCGTCCTGCGGGTCAAAATTGATCCGTTTTAAAGTTTGAAAATGTATAGATTTTCACAGTGAAAATTTTGGGAATTTTTGAGCATTTTTTGGTGTTATGTTTCTTAAGAACATTCACAAAAAAATCAACCAAAATCCAGCGAAATTCGCTGGATTTTGGTTGATTTTTTTGTGAATGTTCTTCAAGAAAATATTAGAAGTTTTACTGATATATGTGGAATCACTTTAGATGTTTTTAGGATTTTTTTTGGAAATTTTTTGTTCATTTTTTGAAAATATTTACAAGAAATTTCTTGCCAAATTTGAGTGATTTTTTAAAAATAGAACTTTTGAGGAATTATTTGAATTTTCTTCCTGAAGGTTTTGCAAATTTTCAGAAATTTGGGGAATTTTTTTGCTGAATTTTTGATTTTTTTTTCAGATAAGGAAACAATATTTTTTGGTGGCTGTAAATGAGGACAACAGGAGGGTTAAGAGAGAAAGGTTATGAAAAGATTAGTCAAAACTGGTGCAGCAGAAGTCCGTCCATCCAGACTTCTCCCCAGATTTGTGAGTTAAACTTTCCAAAAGCTCAACACTGTCTCCCAAAAATGATGTTTCTGTGCAACTAAGCTGCATTTTCAATGACGTTTTGAGGAAAATGCACCTTATGACAGGTTAGGTTTGTGTTTTATATCACAAATACATCTCTATTCAAAACCTCTTTGTCATTTTAGAACACAAATCATACATTAGATTGTGTGAAACTCATCGTCTTAAACCAGAAAGTAGATGTGAAGCTGTTGTGAAATGGTCACATTTAACCCAAACCATGTGATTTTCCTGAATCCAATCAAGTAGTTTTTGTGCCAGAACCAAACCGAACTGTGAGTAAAAACAAAACTTAAGTCTTGAGACAAATGATCCAACACAGAACACAAACTCTGGTCTCCATGGTGACGGTGCTGCTGCTGGCTGATGCTTCCATCATCCTCTCTTAACCCTCCTGTTGTCCTCATTTACAGGCACCAAAAAGTCTGGAAAAAAATCCAGAAATGCAGCAAAAACAATTCCCCAAATTTATAAAAATTTGCAAAATCTTCAGGAAAAAAATTCCAAAAAAATCATTAAAAAATTTGCCTTAAAAGTTTTCTTTAAAAACCCCCCAAATTTCTCAAGAAATAAAAAAATAAAAATAAAAATAATAAACAATGTAAATGTTTTCAAAAAATTAATCAATATCTTTTGAAAAAAATCCTAAAAATATCTAAAGTGATTACACGTATTCATCAGTAAAAGTTTTAATACTTTCTTAAAGAACATTCAGAAAAAATCACTGGATTTTGGTTGATTTTTAAAAAAAAATTCCTTAAAGAAACATTTTTTTAAAAAATTTTTTCCAACCAAAAAATGTTGAAAAATTTCCCAAAATTATAAAAAATTTGCAAAATCCTCAGGAAGAAAATTCCAAAAAAAAAAATTCCCTTAAAAATTTTATTTAAAAAAACAAATTTGTCAAGAAATACAAATTTAAAAAATAAAATAAAATACAATGTAAATGTTTTTTAAAAAATGAATCAATATCTTTTAAAAAGAATCCTGAAAATATCTAAAGTGATTACATATATACATCAGTAAAAATTATAATATTTTCTTTAAAAACATTTAGAAAAAAATGCTGGATTTTGGTTGTTTTTTTTCTGAATGTCCTTAAAGAAACTTTTTTTTTTCCACCAAAAAATGTTGAAAAATTTCCCAAAATTGTTGAAAATGTGGAAGTTTTCACTGTGAAAAAATGTATATTTTTTCCACATTTTCAAACTTTAAAACGGATAAATTTGACCCGCAGGAAGACACAAGGATCAACTCCATTTGTGGATTTTTTCAAACTGGAAGCCTCCTATCGCCTCACAATCTTACCTTTTTGCTGAGGAAATTTCAAAATAAAATGACCTTTCTTCTAAACTTTAAATGCGAATGCAGTCCTACATTTCCCACACTGCTCCTCATTTTCCCCCCTCATTAAGCCTTTCCTGCCGGTTAAATCCCCACATCTAAAACTAGATTCCTCCATTTCTGATTCATTTTAAATATTTCAAGTTGAGACCAAACTCGAGAAAGGCCTGCTGACCTCACTGTGACGACATCAGGGTTATTTTATGGGACTGCAGAGCCACAAAACACATTACACAACCTCTTTCACAGGCTGAATGGTGCTCTGTGTGGAGCGTTAGCTGGCGTTTGTATGTGAAATCTGCTCGCTGGTTCTTTAATTTTCAGCTTTATGAGAATACGATGTCTGCGTTGAGTATTTTTATCTATATATTTATGAGAGCACCTGAAAAAGAAGACACAAAAGATTTACAAGGAGCAGTATAGGTGCAGTGAGTCCTCATTACTGTGATCTTGAATCGTTTCCGGGCTACTTTTATTTGCATTTTAATTCAAACAGACGCTCTAATGGGGACAAAAAGCTGCTGGTACGAGTGCCATTTCTTCCTATTGAGCATTTAGTCTTGAAAAAATAAATAAATGTCATTTTTAATCAAAAGTACCACGATGAATCTGTTCCTGGAGAGCGTGTTGCAACAGGTGAAGGCAAAAAAACGTGAAAACAGCCGAGTGAGGATTTGTTCGCTTAAACAAATATCTGTCTTGAAATAAAGCAGACACACTTCAGTATGAGGAGAATTTGACTTAAAACCGGCGATCAGATCACATTAGTTCGCTGTGGATGTGACAGAACACAAAGCTGAGAGATGCCTTTAACTCAGGGGTGTCAAACATGCGGCCCGCGGCCCAAAACCGGTCCTCCAGAAGGTCCAGTCCGGTCCTTAAAGTGTAAACATTACAGAGAAGATGTTAACTGTAAATTGTAAGTTTGTAAAGCTATAAATTTAAAATAATTCCTCGACGATGACAAGTTGTTTTGGTCATAAAGTAAAATACTAGTTGTTCATTGTTCTTTTGTCATTTTATTTTTGTAAGAAATTTGTCTTGTTTTTGTTGTTTTTTGTCTGACTTTTGTCGTTTGTCTCATGTTTTTGTCATTTTGTTGCTAGTTTTTGCTTTTCTTTTTGTCTCACTTCTGTTTTTTGTATTATTTTTGTCATTTTGTGTTTTTTCCATTTGATATTTTGTCTTTTTTTGTCATTTTGTTTTTTTCTTTTTGTCTGGCTTGTGTTGTTAGTCTCCTTTTTTTGCTGTTTTGTTTCTTGCTTTTGCCATTTTTGGTCTTGTTTGTGTCATTTATGTAATTGTTTTTGTCGTTTGTCCTTTTTTTGTCTAATTTTTGGTCTCTTTTTTTGTTTTTTGTGTCGTTTATCTAACTTTTTGTCATGTTGTGTCTCGTTTTTGTCATTTTGCATCTGATTTTTGCCATATTTTGTCTTGTTTTTGTTGCTGTTTTGTCTGACTTTTGTCATTTTGATCGTAAAGTAAAATACTGCATCGTTCAGTTCCAGATAGCTGAGTAAATGTTGTGTTTCTTTGCAGACACTCTGTGATCTGGAAGTTGTAAATGATAAACTGAGGCTGAATGTTGCTGGAATTGAAGTTATTTTTCTTCAGAAATCTCAGGTGGTTCATGATGTTTTCTAAAAAAGAAGATGATTCCGAAAATGTGAACATTTTCGGAATCAACATTTTTACACTAAAGGAAAGGAAACATTTGGGGTTGTGGTTATTTAACGGTTATTATGCTGTTATTTAATGATCACTTGAGGTCAAACTGGGCTGAATGTGTCCCCTGAACTAAGATGAGTTTGACACTCCGGCTTTAACTTGTAATTTAAAACAACACTTTGTCTCATGAAGCTCAGCCTGATCACATAACACTCCCTCCATCTCATCTCTAACCCTGCCTTAATTACTTCATCAAGCTTTAACCCTCACATTAATTGGTTTCACAAGACAGCCCCGACTGCACACCAACTGTGTGACCAAGTAATTTAAATCAACTTAATTTGAGAAGGTGTCGATATCTTCTGCCTTCTGAGTTCAATTTGGAAAAAAGAAGGGGGAAAAAAATCCTAACAATGCATGTATTTTCTCTCTTAGGGCCTTAATGAGGAATTAGTGCCAATAGCATTATTCATTAAACCCGGGCTTGCCAGCTATTTATCACTGCAACAATATTAGAATATTTGTTTAAATTTTCAACACTTTTTTTTTTTAGCATTCGTAACCAGGTTTAGCATTTTTAATAATCTGGCATCGAGCGCGTCGTACCAAATTGAAAGCTGAAAAAAAAGGAACCGGTGGCAAGCCCCAGAAACATACTAAAAACACACACACACGCTCACACACGCTCCTCTAATTACCGCCTCCCCCGCTCCCTGTCTCTTTTTCCGCACCTCCTGAGATGCAGGTGTAAAATATCACATTTTTCCAGCGTTTCTCCCTGAGGTGGCGCTGGCTCGGACTCACACAACGTAAATTTCCCCCCCTTTCATATTCCCCCACACATTTTTTTCTACAAACAGGCTCCCCCTCCCATGCCTCCCTCCCTCGCTTTGATGTGCTTGCCACATCTGCACAGGTTTGCTCGCTTGTTACCAGGTGAAGAATGAGGATGCAATTAAGGCTGAATGAAGCGGGAGTGGCTCGGTTATGGTGAAGCCTCTGATGCTCCAGATCAGGGGTGTCGGACTCGTTCTGGGGCCACGTTCAGCCCAGTTTGATCTCCAGCGGGCCGGAGCAGTAAAATCACAGCATAATAACCCATAAATGACCACAACTTCATTTTTTCCCCCTTTGTTTAATGCAAAAATGTTCGTATTTACTGAATGATCTTACAAAACATCATGAACAACCTGAAAATTCTGAAGAAAAATTAGTTCAGTTTCAGCAACATGAAGCCTCAGTTTATCATTTACACATTAAAACTTACAGATCACAGAGAGTCTACTAAAAAACTGAACATTTAGTCACAGGTATCTATATAGTATTTCACTTTATGATCGAAATGACAAAAAAAGATAAAACAAAAACAAGACAAAACATTCCAAAAATGAGACCCAAATCACAAAAAAATACAAAAGCGAGAAACAAAATGACAAAAATTGCGACAAATTACACAAAACGAAGCAAAAAGAGCTAAAAAATTAGACAATAAATGGACAAACAACAATAATAAGACCAAAAAACACTAATGACACAAACGAGTCAAAAAATGACAAAAGGGAGAAACAAAACAACGACAAAATAGACAACGCAAGTGAGACGAAAAAGCAAAACGACAAAAACGACACACAAAACAACGTATAAAGCAAAACACAAAATGACAAAAGTAAGACAAAAAACACAATGAAACGCAAAACGACAAAAGTGAGGAACAAAATGACAAAAACATGAGCCAAATGACAAAAGTCAGACAAAAATAACACAAAAGCAAGACAAAATATTACAATAATGAAACAAAATGACAAAAATGAGAGAAAAAATGACAAAAAAGTAGACAAATGACACAAAACAAAGCAAAAAAAGAGACAAAAAAGTTACAAAGCGACAAAAAATCTACAAAGGTGAGACAAAAAAATGATAAAACCCAGAAACAAAACAACAAAAAACAATAAAATATGACAAAAATGAGACGCAAAAGAGCAATGAACAATCTGATATTTTACTTTATGATCAAACCAACTTGTCATGGTCGAGAAATTATTTTAAATTCATGGTTTTACAATCTGCTGTTAATGTCTTCTCTGTAATTTTTACACTTTGAGGACCAGTTTTGACCCGCGGACCGCATGTTGGACACCCCTGCTGTAGAAGATGTTGAGCTCTCGATGCTGCGAGTAGAACAGTGCGGTGGAATGATCAGAAGGTTTTCAATCAGTGGCTTCTTGTACTCAGAAATGTGGAGCCTCTCAAGGTTTCTGTGCTGGAGACAATGAGAAAGACAGAGGAAGGTGGGCAATGAATGCGCTCTGATTCATAAATTTCCATTGGAGGCAGCCAAGTCAGGCTTCCATCCTCCTTTTAGGTCTGATTTATGGGATGTGTGGCTGCCGGGTCAGGCTGAAGTGAGCATGCAGAGCACAGCTGAGGTATTGTAGAGATCATGATTCACACTTACTCTCTACAAAACTTCTCCGTTCAGCAACAGGACGAGAGCACAGTGGTCCTCTGGAGGCGACTGATGCCGTTTATTCAGGGTCAGTGTTGATTGTTCGCAGTCAAGGAGAGCAAAAACAGACTTTTAGCACCAAGATTTGAAGTTAAAAAATGAAAATCTCTCTGTCAAAAACACAAACTTCAACACAAACGTTAACCAAAACATTTGTTTTACCTACAGCTATGGAAAAAAATTTGAGGAAATCCTGTATATTTGCATGTACACCCCCTGTCAAAAGTTTTGAGACGGGTTATAATTTATTTGAATGAGAAAGTGTCTCAAAACTTTTGACAGGGGGTGTATATTGCATTAAGAATCACTTTTAGGTCTTCAAGTGTAATTTTTTTTAGTGCAATCACAGCCATATTACTAAAAAAACAACCTAAAAAATCCATTTAAAACTTAAAATTGATTGGTTCCAAAAAAATAAGACATTTTGAGTATTGGGTCATTTTGGTAGAATTTAGTTTTTCTTGTAAACAATAAACAAAAACAATACCATTTGTATTTGTTTGTGTCTGTCTAAAGCAGCCACACCTTTGGAAACACAAAAAAGATTTTCCCACAAATATTTTATGATAATAAAAGTAAAATTTTAAGGGTGTCCGAAAACTTTTTTTTCCACCACTGTACGTTTAATTTAACGACACTTTTAAACATTTATCCATGATGATAGGCTATTGCTTATGATTTAAAACCAATAACATGTGAGTACGGCATTGATCGAGACCGCAGAGCTGCAGTCGAGCCTAAATAGTGGGTTTTTAAATTATTTTGTCAGGTATGTGTAACAATAACAATGATACTGATAATCAGAAAAAAAAAATGTATTTATGTAACCTTTATTTAACTAATAATCTGAATATTGAATCTAATAATCAGCAAGGCTGAAAATATATTGACGCTTAATCTTCTGGCTCATTCAACAACCAACATTGCTTCAAAAATATAACATACAGTAAGAATACAGTATTGAAATATTTGAGGCATGCAGATTTGTTTTCTTTCTAATATTGAGTTTAGCATAGCTTAGCATGAAAGGCCAACCTGGCAAAGTTTAATTTTATATCTAAGTGGCAACCTGTGGGGCTAAAGAATCAAGCCACAAACTGCAATTCCTTCTTTGTCCACTAGAGGCTCCAAAGGCGATTCAACCACCATAGATCCACCATGTTAAGATGTCTAAGTTTACAGCAGAAATAAACATGTTTACAGCCTGCTCCAAAAGATGGTTTTGGTCTCTATAGGTTATTTCACCTTTCATGGCAACTGTGCAGAGGATGAATTTATTTAGAACTCAAACATTTAAATTGTATGAAGGCTTAAAGTTCACAGTTCAAAAGCCTCCGTCTTCATACACAGTGTAATTTAAATATCACTTATTCACACAAAAAACATGAAAAATTCAAGTTTTTTTCAACAACACTAAAGCACAGGACCTCAGCGTTCCACAGTGTTGTCGTGAAACTCAGGCCGTAATGTACTAAAGAAACACTAAACACTGAATAAGACGACTACAGAGATGCTGACAGTCATATTTGTAATAAGGTTTTAGTCTTTATGTTAATCCAGTTAAACACCTTCTGATTCATAGCCTTATTTGTAACCCTCAGACTTGAAATGTTTTATAATTACCGGTTTCTTGGCAGTAAAAATATCCATAATAATGTCGTCTAAGCACTGCTAAACTTACTGTACTTAACTAAAATTTCTTTAATACTCTTATTTTTATGCCGCATTGTTTGTCCGCTCCACTGTATTATTTTAACAGCTTTGGCTATAAGATGAAAATTTTATATAATAAATAACGTAACCGACTTTTCAAATAATACACACTGTTAAAGATTAAACTACCGGTTTCCAACATTTTTCGCATCTGCCTTCCAAAACACAGCGTGCAGTCGGCCTCGCGTTTCAGATGACTGAGTTGTTAACAGCTCCGCCAAACTTTTTTTTCCCCTCTAAACTTCTCACATGGTTCCATTTAAGCAAACGTCCCGATGATCCAATGTCTCAGCAGAAATCAAAGATTGGAGGAAAGCAGATTTGTTTATCAGAACGTCGTGTTTTTCTTCCCTCTTTTCCCGTTTATCATGTGAGGATCCTTCACATTTATCTGTTGTCCTTGTATATTAAACTGGATGTAAGTACTTTAAACCTGCAGCAGCTGCAACAGAAACGTGCTGCTGACGTACAGATGCTCCGTTAATATTCGTTAATATAATAGAATTAAGATTTCCTAACCCTGTAAAACCCGCTGTGGCAAAAATACATCAGTTTTATTTGTTTATTTACATCTAAATAAGTCTATATTATTTTTGCTCATTTTTTTCTATATTTGTTTTACAGATTATATAGATAATATTTTTTTAATTATTATTTTTGTTATTTATATTTATATATATTGTTTTTTTTAATTTTTTCTATATTTGGGTTTTTAATTTTTTTAAATGATTAGTTTTTATTATTTATATCTAAATATATATTATTTTGATCATTTTTTCCGATATTTGTTTTACAGATTATATAGATAATATATATATTTGTAATTATTATTTTTTGTTATTTATATTTATATATATTATTTTTTAATTTCTTCTATATTTGTTTTTTAATTTTTTTAAATGATTAGTTTTTATTATTTATATCTATATATTATTTTGATCATTTTTTTCTATATTTGTTTTACAGATTATATATATATATAATATTTTTTTTTTTTAATTATTAGTTTTTGTTTTTATATTTATATATATTTGTTTTTTATTTTTTCTATATTTGGGTTTTTAATTTTTTTAATGATTAGTTTTTATTATTTATATCTAAATATATATTATTTTTGATCATTTTTTTTCTATATTTGGGGTTTATGGATTATACATGTAGAATATTTTAATATTGATCAATAAACTAATAATTAAAAAAAATTAAAGTATATACAGATGCTCATTTTTTTCTATATTTTTTTACTCATTTTGTTTTCTATATTTGGATTTTAAGGAATTAATATGAGTCAGAGGGACCAAACCAGTAATTTATTACTTAGATGAGCAGTTGTAAAAGCTGCAAAACCAAAATAAAGAGCTCAGAAATGCCAAAATGTTTGGTCATCCTGAGGAGAAATGCAGAGTTTGGTGATAATTGTCAGTCAGCTCGTACATGCAGATGATCATTGTTGGAAAACTATAATTTATTAGTACCGTAAAGGCAGTTTTGCTGGTTGATAAATGCATGCTTTTGCCAAAATAAATCAAATACTATTGAGCTGTTGAATAAAAGGTTAAAAAAAACTAATCCTGAAGAAAAATCTTTTCTGCTCATTTGCGTAAAACGAGCAAAAATTTCCAAAACTTTACAAAAAACGTGGTTTGGGTGCATCATGCCACGTCGGATCAAACGCGGTGAATCCCCAATCTGAACCCCAGCCGGCCTGGACGTTTCCTGGAAACCATCCCTGCTCTGTTTCCCCTCATGTCTTGTCTGTCTTCACTGTCTGTCTAATAAAAAATGTAAAAACTTGAGCCATGGCACTGACCAAAACCAGCGTCCTCGTCTGTTCTCCGGCCATGTAAAGTGTTCTCGTCCTCTGTTCCACTTTGTGCTTGTTTGTCTGCACTCTCCATCGATAAAATCTGACGGCCGTTCAGTCCGGGTTGTGTTACGCTCCGAAAAAAGGCGGACATCAAATGATTTCTCCAGCTTTTTACGTGTTAATTACACAAGGCTGTGTGACCATTTTAGCTCTAGGCCAGCCATATGGATCAGGCATATATGTAGAAAAACACACACACATATATATATATAATTGATACCATGCTGCATAAAAACTGACATGGAAGGCAGAAAGGGGGCCAGTGCTGCAGGGAGCGACATCAAACAGCCTCAGACAAACAATGCCCCTCTCTGAAGGTACAAACATTCGGACTCTTCGTTCATGAACTGACCCCAGTTTTCGATCCTTTCATGTACTCAGCGTTTCGCTCCCTCGTGCCCGAACTCCGCTGCACTACATATCATTTTTCATCTTTTAAATGACCAAAATGTGTCAGAAAGCAGAGGCAGCTCCAGCTACTAGTGGGCCGTGTTTTTGTGCTACTCTGTGATTATCAGCAGAGTAAAATACATCCTTCAGCCGGACCGGGCAGTTTAAGAGCTTAACAGAAAGCCCAGGCAGCTTGACAAGGGCACTATTTAGTGGGACAAATGGTTTCAAATGGTTTTCCTCCAGTGTTTCCCCACATATTGACGGTGACAGGCCAGGAGTCGGATGCTGAGGCTGGATGCCATGTTTTCTCAGCCGCTTGGATGACTTGAATTCTTGCTCTAAACTTATGCGAAACAAACCCAGCGCTAATCTCATGTTAATCAACCCCCCCCATTAGACCACGCAGACGCTGAGCAAAATCACGGCACACGGATGCCCTTCCTGTGTTGCAGCGAAAGGGAAAGGGAAAAGACTCGAGCTGTAACCTCTCATTCTGGAGGATATGAATAGCCTGTGTCTCCAGCCGCAGCTCGGTTAGCCCAAGTCTGGGACTTATTATAGTGCTGTGTGTTTATGCATGTGTCTCCGCGTGTATTTGTTCAAGGGCAATCCCATGTCACCCCGTGCATGTGTGTATTTGTGTGCATATGTAAATGCTTAAGTAACCTAACGTCTGTTTGAATTCCCCCGAAAAATAGTTTATCTCACATGCCAGTTTAAATAGTAGAACTTTACGTTTCCTTGCTGGCTACGAGCGATGTTTGTTCCTGTTTTGCGAGCGTGTTTGTGTCTGCTTAAGGTATGTTGAGAGATAAGAACGTAAAGTTCTGGAAAATGGGATTACTTCCCGTCTTCTCCTCAATCCAGCAACTAAATTTAAGTCCCATTGTGAGTGAAACTTCCTCCCCCGAACTCGCCGAAACCCGCGTTATTTCCATTAACGGAGCAATTTTTAGCCCTTGCCTAACAGGTTTAGTCGATTTTCAGAGCAGACATTCATATTTAGCCCCCGTGCAAACCAATTTGCATCAGTTTGGACTGAAAAGTAATAGCCACGGGCGAGCAAACCAGGCAGAACTCCCATCCCCGATCCAGATCCTCAGTCTGTGGTTGCCTCTCATCCATGGAGTCTGGCCTGGCTGCCTCAATTGACAGCAGAACTGCAATGGATGCTCATTCAGAGCCCAGGCCTCTGCTGGTGCGTCCCGCGGCATACAAATGAACCGCGCTGAATAGAAACAAACACTTAGAATCAACACTTTAGCTGCATCTATCGGGGAGCTGCGACGCCGAGCCCGCAGCGTGGCCGGTGTTTGTCCGCATGCGGGCAGACGTATGGCCTCTGCATGTGTGAGTCTGTGCCCAATGTGTGTCGTATGTGACCGTGCGTGAATGATTTGTGCTGAATCAGTGCACGCCGACAGAAAAGTGACCATGCAGGTGAAATAGCAGGGACAGGAAATGCCTTTGTGCTGCAGTATTGTGTGCGGGCACGGCAGCTAAACACTTTGCTCCCCATTCAAGTGGCGGTGACTGGCAGGGCCGGGCCTCAGGCCTGCACAGCATATGGGTGCAGGCAGGCAGCGCACACATCCACCGTGCACGTGTGTGTGCATGTGTGCAGAATGTACAGATGAAAGACGCTGTTCTCCAGTAGTTATCTGGTGGGGGGACTTGAGGATGATTGCTAAATAGGTCAAGCAGCAGGATGAGGAGGATTTTCACGTACAAAATCTGCTTTTGCAGCTTTGCAACCAGCTTTTCTGTGTGTTTTTTAAGTTCCCTGATCCTTAATACAGTGTCAACTAATGAATCAATGACTGTTGTGCTACATTTCAGGCAACCGAAACCTTTCTGTTGAACGAAGAACCCTCCAGAGGTCCTGGGATGCCTGAATGCTTTGTAGTATCAGATTCATACAGGGTATGCATCACTTATTACTATTATTATTATTATTATTATTGTTTCATGTGTTGGTATTAAATGTGTTATTGGAGTCATTACTCATTACTCTGACTGACAGTCTGTTTTCATGCTCTTGGTAATTGCACCACAATCATAATGTCATTCACAGCTCCCTCTACTCAGCTGCAAACCATTACAATTATTATTTCCACACGCACATTTAAGGAAAAAAAAAAGCAACTTCACCGAAGCGCCCTCGCCTTATGGGAGTGAAAATTACGACAATAATGTGCGGCATGCCTAGCTGTATAAAAGCGAGGAAGATAAAGGAGCACAAAGTCAAAGAAAGCGAGATGCTTTTTCTGCGAAATGAAAACAGAACAAGCGGATTTGATCTAAAACGCTTCTAAAAACAGGAGAAGTGAAGATGAGGAGGAAAGGTATTGGTGGAGGAGGGATGACTGAAAAATGTGATTGTTAATGAGGTGGGAGCCAGTTTTCTAGGCTACGGTCTTTGTTTCCCGGAGTTAAGACGCACGCCAAGTCTCACAGAGAATCTGGGTTGCTACAGCGTATCGTGTGTCTCGGGGTACAGAAATGAACCATTATGGCTGTAATTGAGTAGCACGGCTGGTAGGGGAGAGTTTTTGGAGAGGGGGAGGAGCGTCGCTGGGCCTGTATTGGATTCCGGGGGCAGCGAGTTCAGAAACATTCACAGGAGGGTGTCCACCTCCAGCTTCTCACCAGGAGGTCTGCTGCTGCTGGGGGCTCGCTGTTGTTCAAAGCGCATCACGACTCCCTTCGCTCTCCGTCTTTACTCGCCTCGCTCACACATCACGACTTTACGGGGAGTTCCTGAGGGATGACGAACGCTTTTTAAAAGTATATGCATTAGAGCTGGATGGAAATGTAAAAGTAGCGCCCCGTTTTGAAAGCCGTATAGAGTGAGATGTTGCATAGCTTTTAACCGCAACCATTTTGGGTGGCGTCCCCCTTAAAATGAAGAATGAAGTGTGAGTGTAGCGCAAATATGAGGGATGAGGAGTTTGCTCTGTGCAAGAATTATTAGGGTTAAAAATCATCTGATATTTGAACAGAAAAAGAAACAACTTTCCTTCTTATCGCACGCTTTCTGTCTCTGATTAAAGCCGAAACATCTGAGCCGCAGATACATCGTTGAGGCTGATGTATTGTCTTCCTGCAGATATATCAAAATCAATGAATGTCAGTACAGCTCATCAGTGTCACCATTACAGAGCTGGTGAGCGCCTAAAAGCTGATGTTCATACTGTAACATGCACAGACAGGCGACAAATTAAAGGAAAAATACGGCACCAGAGCGGCTTCAACGGTCCTTGGTGTTAATTCTGCAAGTTTCTGGAACTCTACAGTAGTCATTATTATCTTTATAATAGACTAAAAAAACAGAAAGACTGGAAGAGATTGTATTCTGGAGATTACTGTGTCACCCAAGTTTATTTTTCTTGATTTTTTTCTGTCATTTTAAAAGCAAAAATAGCAAAATCGGTACCGAAGACGTTTCAAAATGTCCCGTTGGCCTCTAAGAAATCACAATGGACACTTTATCACGTTTTTCTGACATTTTTTATTGACTAATTGATAATAAGAATAACTGTAGCCCTTGTGGGAACCCTGCAGCTGCTAACAAAATGTGCTGACACCCTGTAAATACAGCAGGTGACAAATTAAAGGAAAACAAACATGAAATGTCTTAGTGTGGCGTTGAGCCAACATGTGCTGCCAGAACAACATAAGACATAGACGTATATATACAGTGTATGTTATGAGTATGCAATATAGTAGTATGGCATTGATTCTCCAAAGGATATACCCTCTTATTCCTAAAAATATTCCCTCTTTTAGTGTTTTGATGTTGCAGAGTGCTTTCTAGCTTCCCAAATCTCCCACAGCTGTTCAAATACCTTAAGATCTAATGGCTGCAAAAATATGTGATTTGCATCTTTTTTCAGCATCAGAAATAACTTCATTTATCCCCGAGAGGCATCAAACAATTTCCATCAATCCCTTCGGTGAGCCCTCGTGTCCTGTGGATGGAGGCTTTGTCGTCACTCCCATCAGGACAGAAATGTTTCATCACAGGATGTAGGTGATCACTCAGAACAACTCCGTATTGATTTGTAGTCCGTCTTCTCTCTGAGGGCTAAAGTTTACCCAAACCATGCCAGCAAAATGCCTCCCACTGAATAACACAGCCACAAAACCGTACAGGTCAAGGCTTCCATTTTTTTCCTTAAATTCGTCGCTCGTCTGTACAGAATGTAGTGTCTCAGTGTTCTAAGTTCTTCAAAAAATGTATCTAAGATCTCCAAGATTGTAACTCATCTTATGTAACTGTTAAAACCCCCAAATATGAATCTCAAAACCTGCTGGTACAGTGACAGTTTGTAGCTGAATTTTCTGTCTGTGACTGGAAGAAAACGCTTCAAACAAGTCAGGAAAGAGTGAAAACATTCTCTCAGCACTTGTGTTTTTCTGTAAAAGCGAAAGATGTTAGGGACTCAAATTACATGCACAACTTGGTAAGAGGGAGATTTATAGAGGAGATTTTCGCTGCTTTAGCAAAGCCGCTGCATGTAAACGCCGGACCGCTGGAGCTGACATCTGCTCAGCCCGACAACACCGCCGCACTCCTGTTTATCTCCCCGCTCCTGCAGCCCATCTCCTCTTGCACCACTCTGACAGGTGTGGTATCAACACTGCTGTGCTCGTTTCAGGGAAATTCGTGGTAACTTCCATCCTTGAACAACCTGTTTTTGTTAGGAAGGCCTCGAGCCTCCCTGAAGTGCAGCGGCTACAGCGGCTGCTCGATCGCTCCTGATGTCTCCGGTTATTTTTCTTAATGAAAACCCTCAGTTCTGATGTACAACAGCGCCGAGCTGCTTCGTGAAGCCATTACAGCGCTGGCCGCTCTGGAGCAGTGGTAAATATGTATATTCAAAAGCGTGTGAAAATGCGGAGCCGCAGTAGACCCACCAATCATAGCATATGGCTCTACCATGTGTTATTTAATGAGAGATTTACTCACACAGACCGCTAAATGTGTGGCTCATTTAAGGAGCCACGGCAGAGCAGTGTTTGTTGCATGCAAGTCGACTCTGTAAAGCAGAGGAAGGGGGGGGGGGCTTTAACCGCTCGCTGTGACCTTTTGCACTTTAAATGGCCGCCGCGTGAACAGAAAAAACCCTAAAAAGTTGCAAACTCCACCTGCCTGAAGTCAAGGTGTGTGTTACAGGGTGTGTCTGCGTGCTTCATATTAGTCATGTATCGCATTAGCAGAAAGGAATGCCGCTTTTTTTAACCTCATGCGGCGGCAGCGAGGACGGGAGGTTGGAGTGTTTGTGGCGTGCACGTACACTCCTGACCGCACACTTTCCCCCTCTCTGGCCGCCTGGCTCGCCTATCTGGCCGCGTGCAGTAATTGGCCACACAGAGCCCCACGTCTCTTTGTTTCGCCTGCAGAGGCTTGCGGTGGAAATGCACAAGCAGTAGGCCTCATAAATCTGTGGGACTCTGCATGTCAGGCCCAAAAATTTCAGCTCCGCTTCTTCACAATGACTTCACTCCCACCCAAATTCCCACTGTACCACACTCAGAAACCAATCCAAGAAAGCTCACTTTATGACTTTTATGTGATACGTGCATCACTCGCTGCTTCTTTTTCTTCCTTCCTGTGTGTGTGTGAAGGTAGATAGTCTCCTCACACACCCCAGTTTAGTATTTTGATAGCGCTCACAGGCTGTGATTATGTGTCTGTCTTCACTGTTTGCTAGTTTTCTACTTCATAGTGAACGCTGCAGTGACTGTTTGGCTTGGACTCACTTCACTGGTTTTTTAAGCTACAGTTGTGGCTTCCAGACTTGGGTCAAATATGGTTCAGTAAATAAATAGACTTAACTTTAACAGCCGCGCTGAGATGATGCATCGATTCAAAACGCCTGCAAATGAATTTAAGTATATAATCCAGTGCAGACTTGAGCTTTTAATGCGCGAAGACTTGAGAGAAATCCTCACATCAGGAGCTGCGACTGAATATTTTAGGAGTTTTTCGCGCAGCTGAACACACAAACCTGGGCTTGACGGAGGCATGCATTATTAATAAAAGCATTTTGTCAGTCAAATCAGAGGCAAGTTTGCACAAGTGAAGCTTATTCCCTCTTCTTCTTTTTCTATCTCACTGCTGAGCTGCTGTGATGATGCGTTTAGGTGCTCCGAAAATGTGCATCCAGCAGCCTGTACGTTCATAACATGGTCAGTAAACGCAACTAAAGCATAGCATGTAGAAGTTGCAGGGGAGGGGGAGAGGAGCGCGGATGTGCTCCAGGCTGTGCGCAGCGAAGATTAATCAAACAATCTTCATGAAAATCCCCACCTTGATGAACGTGCATGGGCGAGAAATCAAAAATATATGTCTGAATGTCGCCTTTGAGGAGTTCCAAAGAGGAGAGCGGTTAAAAAAAAAAAGTCCTGCAAAAGAGGAGAGGGGAGGGAGACAAAGTTTTTTCCCTGAAAGTTTGTGCAAGCTTTCACTTTCTAGGCGGGGTTACTGTAAGCTGCAGCAGCATGGAGTGAGAGAAACAGGACGGCGAGCGATTGCAATGCAGCACTATACCGAGCTTCCATCCAACTTAAATAAGCTCTCCAATTCTCCTTTCTAAAAATAACCATGTACTCCCCGTACTGCTTGACACAGGTAAATTGTCTTCTCTTATTTCATTGTTTGGGGTTGCCTTAAAGCGGGGACGCCGGGTTTTTGTTTTGTTTTTTTTTACTTTTCCTCCTTATTGCCGCTGCCTCTGTCTTCTTTTCCATGTGTTTCTTGCTTGTGTCGGAGCGCTTTTCCTCTCCGAAAACTCTCCAACTTTCAGCCTCAGCTCCGCACCGCTCGTCTCCGTGTCGCTGCGCGTTTTCAAACTTTTTCTCGTGCGTTTTCTCCACCGCACATGGGTTTTTTTTTGGAGAGAAAATGGCGCTTCTCCCGAAATGTATTTCATATTTTTTTTTAAAAAAGGGAAAAAAAAGAAGGAGGGGAGGCTTATGGGAGAGGAGGAGGAAAGGGCTTAGAAGCGCAGAAACAGACAGAAGAGTTTAAAATTACGCGCTGGAAAAGACCTTTTTCCTCCAAGTGTTCGAGGCTCGTCTTTTTTTTCTTTCTTTTTTTGGTGGAGTGTGAGCAGGAGAGCAGAGCGCACACCGCCGCCTTTAGGGCTGCTTTCATGTGGGACTAAGAGACCGAGAGAAAGGAGAGAGATTGGAGCCTGTGGTGGTGTGTGTCCGTGTGTGTGTGTCCGTGTCCGTGTGTGTGTGTGCGCGCGCGTATTTGTCAACGGTACAGACACTCTGCGCGCGTCTTCTGACAGAGCTCTGCTGCACTTGAATATTTAGTCTTACGAGTTTTTTTTGCACTTGAATGCAACACGTGAGCTCTTAGTTTACTTCACACACAATGGGATGATTTTATCTTTATTTCAGGCACTGACTCTAACTCAGACACTCTCTAAGCTTTGGAGATGTTGCAATAAATTCAGAATAAATTGCTATAAATGTATATTTAAATGTAGAATAGATTCCTGTCACATCTATCTGCAGGTATAATCACTTCTGCTCGGTGTATTAAAAACACAAGGAGGCTGATATTTCTTATTTCTTCAGTTTAAATGTGCATCATGTGTACTAGAGGCTATTTTTGTTGTTCCTGTGGTGCCGTTGAGGAAATGCCCCGTCAGATTTGCCGTTTGAGCCTCTTTTTAGTGTCATATCTTGCAGTGAAATGTCTCTTGAAACATCTTAACAGACTGTTTTTATCCACACCTGATCCTAAAACGGCCCCGGTGTGAGCAGCGACAAATCTGACTTTTATTTCTTTGTGTTGTTCAGAATTAACTGCATATTTATTTGCGACAAGAATCCACATTTATCCTTAAATCTTTGCCATTTTCAGAGCAGCGAGAGGGAGCGAGCTGTAGAAAGTGCAGCTCTGTGCAGCGGGCCACAGCTGGCTGCAGGAAAACGTTCAGTTTCAGAGTGTGTGTCAGCCTCCAGCTCTCTGTTCATCTGCATCCTTTAGAAAGTAAAGATTAAATCGTCTTAAATTATAAAAACAACTGCTTTAAAATGCTTCCCGTCCACGCCTTGTTTTTTTAAAATTCCCACGTCTATAAGGTTCATTTAAGCTAACTGCTTGCAGTGACCTTCCCCGGCTGCTGGATGTCTTCCCTCCTATAAAGCAGACTTGTTTATCCCTCATTGGCTTCGTCTGACAGCGGACTGCCAGGGGCCCTCGTTTGATGTGTAATTCATTCCTGATTTTTACAGTGGTTTTATTAAAAGAATTTTCCTCCCATCGAATGCCTGCGACCGTTCTGCTACCAGAGGCTGAGAGGGAGGATGTTCTCGGCTCCTCTCATGTCTGGTTTCCATTTGAAAACATTAGCAGCTCGGATCATAATGTGGGCCTCTCGTTGACACCAGAAAAAGGGAAAAGAGATTGTTTTTATGATGTTCCCCTTTACTTCGTCGTTTTATTGAAGAAACTATTAAAGCCTACTTGACTTTAAGACTCGGAGGGCGAAGCTGTGATGGACAGAGGACAGAAACAGATTCTGCTTCAGTCTGTGTTTCAGGTGGATATTTTTGAAGTGTGTGCTTTTAGGCCTCTTTTAGATATTTATCTGCAATGGATTTAAAGCATATTGCAGCAGATGAACCCTAAACTAAATGAGCTTTTACTTAAATTCCCTTTAATTGAAACTAAGCTCATCCAGAATAAAGCAGTGCACGTGTTGCACGTAACTTGCAGTATGTCTGCATGGGCATGAAGCCTGTTTGCAGCGTGAAGAAGTTGTGCATCTTCTTGTCATTTCTAAAAATGTTTTCCCCTTGCGTGTGTGTGCAGAGATAACTTCCCTCTCCGTGCAAACACTCTCACATTCCCCTGATCTCCTACAGATTCTGCTTTACTCTGTGCTGCAGGTGAATATTTTTGAAATGTGGCGTCTGCTTTTCCAAACAGGTCTTTTTTTTTTTTTTTAGACATTTATCTGCAGTGGATTTAAAATCTTTTGCAGCAGATGAACCTTAAACAAAATGAGCTTTTACTTCAATTCCTTTCAATTGAAACTGCACACAACTTGCAGTAAGTCTGCATGGGCGTGAAGGAGCCCCACGTTTTGCATCTTCTAGTCATTTTTTAAAATGTTACTCTTATGTGTGTGTGCGCAGAAACAACTTCTTTCTTCACGCAAACACTCACACACTCACATGTCCTTGATCTCCTACAGATTTTTGCTTTATTCTGTACTTCAGGTGGATATTTTTGAGGTGTGTGGCCTGCTTCTCCAAGCAGGTCTTTTTTATTTAAATTTTTTTTTTTAGATATTTATCTGCAAAGGTTATCCCTTGCAAAATCTTTAGTAGCAGATGAACCCTAAACAAAATGAGCTCTTACTTAAATTCCCTTTAATTAAAATGAATTAAAACTTAGCTCATACAGAATAAAGCAGTGCACGTGTTGCTCATAACTTGCAGTATGTCTGCATGGGCATGGAGGAGACCCACGTTTTTCATCTTCTAGTCATTTTAAAAAATATTTTACCCTTACCTATGTGTGCAGAAACAACTTCCCTCTCCATGCAAACACTCTCACATCCCCCTGATCACCTACAGATTCTGCTCTACTCTGTGTTACAGGTGGATATTTTTGAAGTTTTGAAGTGTGTCCTGCTTTTCCAAACAGCTCTTTTTTCATAGTATATTCATCTGCAATGGATATAAAGTATTTTGCAGGAGACACACACTACACTAAATGAGCTTTTACTTAAATTCCCTTTTATTTAATTCAAACTAAGCTGATAGAGGACAAAGCAGTGCACATGTTGCCCATAACTTGCAGTATGTCTGCATGGGCATGAAGTCTGTTTGCAGCATGAAGGAGCTCCACGTTTTGCATCTTCTTGTCATTTTTTAAAAATGTTGTACCCTTATGTGTGTGTGCAAAAACAACTTCCCTCTCCGTGCAAACAGCCTCCCCCCCCCCCCCCTCTCTCTCTCTCTCTCTCTCTCTCTCTCTCTCTCTCTCTCTCTCTCTCTCTCTCTCTCTCTCACACACACACACACACACACACACTCTCACACACACTCTCACACTCACATTCCCTTGCAGCTCCGTCTGCAGACGGGAAAAGCACATTTTGTTTATTTAATTGCTGTTAATAATTAAAAAATCGAGCTTGGACCTTGGATATGGCAACAATTGTAAACAATCAAATGAATTATTAACTGTGATAAAAGCCTTCGAGAAGAGAAGAAGCAAGTGTTGGGATGTGAGGGACGGTGGTGGAGGCGAATTACGCACGGAGAGGAGAGGAGCGTGTTGTTGATACCAACGACTTTTCCCACATTTTTACGTGTGTTCTGAATCCACATTTGCATACACGTAGCTGCTGTTAGTGCGTTAATCGGAGTGGGTCGCTTCTCCTGCAGTGCTTCTGATTATTACCTCTTTATTTGTTTAAAAAAATACATTTGGAAACTATCAGAAAAACCCAGTAACGCGTGTCATCATCGTGTCATTTTTGATCAATAATCCCATTTGTTCTTTTTTCTTTTTGTCGGTTTTGTTGCTTTTTTTCCTCCCGTTCCCTGCAGGCCACAATGACGCAGCACAAATTTGCATCCTGAATAAAAAACAGACTCGTTTTTTTTTTTTTTTTTTTTTTTGGGGGGGGGGGGGTTGTTTCATTGCATTTATAAATTCATAACTGCTCGTATTGTTGTCATCTCAGACTGTTTTCACTGGTGCGACGTTTTAACTTATTCCTTCCCTCTGCCCCCCTTCTGCCCGCCTGGACGCTGACCCCTGCTCTCCTGCCTCTTAACACCCTCTCAACACTAAAGTATTACCCTACTCACCTTCTAAACAATGCCTTAGTGGTAAGTCCTGTTTAGTCCCTATTTATTAAACATTAGGCATGTGTGTTTTTTATTCTTCTTTTTCCATCTTCAGATTTTGATTTTTTTCCCCCTGTGATAGACTTCTCCCTGCAGCTGGAATTATTATAAAACCGTGCAATGAAATGTAGGGAAAAGCGTTTGTTGTTATTATTATTATTGTGCATACACTTAGTTTAAAGTTGCTTTTTAAAAAAAAAAACAACAAAAAAAAAAAAACAAAAATGTTTAGTCTGACTTGTTTTTTCGGCGCAAAGCAGCAGCGCAAAAAAAAAAAAAAAATGGCTGCAGCTCCGGTTGGATTGTGTTTAAATGTGAGCGGAGGAAAATCACGCACAGCATAGTTTGCTACAAATACTAACCAAAAAATGCATTTATTTTAAGATGCACATTTGCAATGTGACTCTAGCTTACATTAACTTGCACCAAACTGCATTTTTTCTCCCTTGCGCAGCGTCGAGAGCCTGTTTGTTTTTACTATGCGCTAATTATCGGACAGATCATTTTCGATGACTTTAACAACATTTTTTTCCTCCTTCTCCCCTCTTGATCTGTTTTTCTAAATTCGTCACAAGTCGCCTCTGCTTTGAGGTCACCGTCTGCAGCTCCATGACTTATTGCTTTCCTCCCCCTCAGCCTGCAGCGCCGCAGTTTTCTTTATCTGCGCTATATGTTTCTCCAAGAGGATGTATGATATTTTTCTGACGTCACCGCCAGCCGCTATCTGCTGTTATCACAATGAAAACATCAAAGCGACATTCAGAGGAGAGGGGAGAGGCATGAGCTAGTCTGTTTTCAGAGAGCAAACTCTGATTAAAGTCCTGTAATCAATATCTGGACTTTGAAGCATTAACTTTACATTTAGCCATATTTGGTGACCTCTCTCCCCCCTGTCCTCCCCTGCCTCACCCCTCACCATGGTGTCTCTCTCTTGTCTCTTCCCATGGCCCGGAGAGTGAGTTGGAACAGCTGTTCGGAGGATTAAAATCTGATGGAAGCACAGTCTGAGTAAACAGAAAATGTTGGATTTTTCAGAATTAATGACACGCATACATGCATGTACAGTTGCATGCAAAATTATTCAATCCTACCTTTACATGTTTGACTAAATGAGCAACTTTACAACTGCAGGCGATCACTAAATCATAGAAGAGATGACCAGTAAGTTATTGAAATGTAATACCAAAGCAAAAAAAATCAAAACTTCATTCATAATCCTTCCAAAATTTCAACTTTTTTGCAAAAAGTAGGTTGCAAAATGATTCAGCCTCCTATAAACAATGCAAGGTAAATACAGATAATTGCAGTACAGCTCAAGTGCCTCACACCTGGGTACGCTTTGGGTCAGTTCTCCCCATACGCCTCTTGCAAACAACATGGTTAAGACCAGAGAGGTCCCTGAAGTTTAGAGAGGAGATGGTTGGAAACGGGTCCAAGAAGATACCCAAGCTCTTTAATGTTCCCTCATTCTGCGTCACATTTTGCTAGAGTGTCAAAAATGTCTGCTGGGTTGAATGGTTTTGCATGCAACTGTGTGTGCGTTTAAGTGCAGGGGATGCTAACCAGCAGCTATAAACCTTGGTCTTGGTCTTGGTCGTCGCTGGGTGCCGGTATCCTTTACAGAAAAGGCCTCACCAGTTAAGGATTGCCTGTATTAAATTTCTCAGATAGGTATTAAGTGATGATATCACTGTGGGTTGCACACGAGTTTAATTGTGTTGATTCTATATATTCAGCCCTCTGCGGTGCCAAACGGCAAGAAAAAGCAAAGTCGTGTGGATCTGTGTGTGGAAAAGCGGCTCGGAGGCCAGTAAAGCACTCTGCTTCTGGCCGGCAGACAGGAGAATGAACTCATAGCGCGGCTGATTGACAGGTAGGGCCGATCTATTGTGTTCCCGTGTAGCTGCGGTGTACGCGAGCACGTGTAATCGGAGTGCCTGATTGGCCGTGCTGCTCGTTCTGTGCCGTACAGGATCTTTTCCCTTCTTCACGGGACACCAGGAGGTCATGATGCCAAAGGCTGCCTGGGACACCGTGTTCTGCAGCCGGTTACACGCTGGTCCATCTCAGAAACCTTCACCTTTACCAGGCAAAAAGTAGCGCACACTTTGCACTCTTGCTTTGCTTATTCAAGGTGACATATTTGTGTATTTTCGCCCACTGTTATTGGCACCACAAGCCTTAAAACGTCCCAGAGCTTCAGCACTGGTAGCATGTTGTGGTTTATTTGCTGTGTTTCTCAGCATATAACTGAGAGTCTTATGAAGGTTTCTATGATTCACGTCTTTGTCAGTCATAAATTTCTCTGTGTTTATTGTCAGCTGGTGACTGGGGGCCACCATGCGTCAGCAGGAGCAAATTTATAGCGATTTTATTTTTTTTGCAGAGAAATTCAGAGCCGTGTTTGGTGGCGCAGACAAAGACGAGATGAGCCGGGCGCTCTTTTTTTTTTTGGCAGCGGGCGCTATAGATTTGAATTAAGTAGCATGTAGTTTTTATCTCGAGCTGCATGCAGAGAGAGGCAGAACCAACTGTGTCTCATTCAATATCAGCACAGCTGTCCCAGCATCCGTGGAGAATGGATTCCTACTGCTATTGCCATGGGAGGCTCCAGCCAAGAAGAATGGGAGGATATCCAGTGTGTGCGCTTGTGTTTTAAAAGGAAGGCGAGGAGTGAGAGGAGAGAGAGGGGATAGGAATATGCTGGTGTGTCTGCGCACATGTCTGTCTCCTCTCTGTGTGTGCGTGTGATTTTTGCATGTGTGTGTCATGTTGTCTCCACCCGCCTCACTTTTCCTTCGCTCATGTCACCTCTGGCATGGATTAGTCTTTGGCACAACCTTGGCAGTGCCCGCGGCCCCAGTGCGGTTCTGTGGTCGCCGATATGTTGTGCTGTTGCCATGGCTACTGAACACACACACACACACACACACACACACACACACACACACACACACACACACACACACACACACACACACACGTGGGTGCTAAATTACATAATTGAGCTAGAATATACAGAGGAACACAAAATACTTAGTGTACAATACGAGAGGAGGGGGCAGATTTCAGAACCACCAAAACAAAGTTTACCAGAGCGAACCGGGAGCAGAACACAGATGCATCGGTGAATATTTGGGAGCTTTGTCATTGCCGAGCTGCACACGTCGGTACAGCGTGTTCTTTCCTCGGATTTTGAGTCATAAATCTAAATAACAGTGCGGCTATTATGTGGATATTTGGAGCGTTTTGACAGCCGATCTGACAGGGCAGTTGAAAACGTGTTTGCGGCGGCACATGTGTGGGTTTTTTTTTTTTTTGTGTGCGAGGGAATGAGAATGAAACAGAAAGGGAGTGGCAGCTTGGGTTTACACAGATACAACATAACAGACACACACACACAGCACACATATTTCCTTCTTTATCCTTCTCCTGCTGGGCTTCGGGCTGCTTTCAATGGATCTTGAATCGATATCCAGCATTCTTGTCACAACAATGGGGTGGATTTTGACAGCAAAACGTTTAAACCACAAATTCAATTCACTTTTATTCATTTGTTTTGGAACCGAGTCACAGCATAAGTCATCTGAGGTCACTTCATGAGATTAATGTAGAATCTGATGTTGAACTGATCAGTCTAAAGATCCTTTTAGTTCCATATTGAAGCAGAATTGTCTTCCAGATTTGCAGTTATATGACAAGTCGTGCTTACACGTCTTAAAGCTGGGGTAGGCAGTGTTTTTTGTTGCTATTGTGCACAAATCCATAACAACCTGTGAGCATATTGCAATTCGGGTGGTTTTCAGAGGAAACTAGACTTCTTTCTGGCTTTAAAACCAGTGGCTTTGGACATTTCAGACCAGATCAGGTGAATATAGTATCGCATATAGTACAGCTGAATGCGTTAAATTAATGACTTTCATTTAACCCTCCTGTTGTCCTCATTTACGGGCACCAAAAACTATGATGTCCTTGTTTGAAAACAATCCAAAAAATCAGCATCAAAAGTTCCTAAAAGTTCTGAAAATTTGCAAAACCTTCAGGAAGAAAATTCCAATAATTCCTTAAAAGTTTCCCTTAAAAAAATATTTTTAAAAAAATCCCCCAAATTTGGCAAGAAAATTATTCTATTCTACTCTATTTTCTAAAAATGAGTAAAAATCTTCCAAATGTTTACATATATATCAATAAAACTTCTAATATTTTCATTAAGAAAATTCACAAAACTGTCAACCAAAATCCAGTGAAATTCGTTGCATTTTGGTTGTTTTTTTTTGTGTCAATGTTCTTCAAGAAACGTTTTTAACATTTCTTTTGTTCGACCAAAAAATGTTCAAAGATTTCCCAAAAATGTTGAAAATGTGGACATCATAAGTTTCACTGTGAAAATCTATATTTTTTTCACATTTTCAGATTTTAAAATGGATCAATTTCGACCCGCAGAATGACACGAGGGTTAAGAGAGTAATGTTTGTGTCCTGGGTGACGCTGCAAATGAATGTTGACTGAGATTGAAAGTGCTATTTTAGTGTGGACCATTTACAAACTTAGCTAAACATGCTAAGCTTAAATAAACCAGCCAAACTTAGCTAAAGCTACAATACAGTGTGTGGTAAACACAAGCTAAACGTAGCATTATGCTAACCTTAACTAAAGCAACAGAACATCTGTACACACAGCTAAAAGTTAGCTTAACAGGCTAAACTTAGATAAATCTCCCACAAAAACTGAATTTTAAACCTGCAGAATGAAAGATTGCAGTCCAAAAGATTGTTTCACCTAAACAAAGCCCAGAATACAAATTCTAAATTTCAAATTAACTTATTGTTCTACAGGTTGCTATATTTTAGAGGCAGTTTAACCACATTACAGTCAGACCGTAGCTTTTTCCTGAGCTTGTTAGCTTCAACAGGAGTGTTGCAACTGGATATAACAAATGCTAATAGTAGTTCATGTTTTTTGACTTGCGTGTGCTTATATTTGTGGGGGGGATTATTTTATGCTACTTTCTTGATTTATTTATTTATTTTTTGCCTTTTCTAGATTTCTACCTACCGCAGCTTTAATGTGAGCAAAAAGAAACAGATGAGTGCTAATGTCCAGCTGCACATTTATCGTTCTGCACAGTGAAGCTCAAACATCTAAGTACCAGCAGGCCAAACACAGCTTCAATTGATGGAGTCCTTTAAAAAACAATGGCAGCATGGATCAGTTACACTCTCTTAATCTGATTTTATCTCATACCGGCTAATTTATGCTTGCAGATTGATTTTAGAATCATGCATGAATTATTTGTTTCAGAGCTTTTATCGTGACTCCAGTAGCCCAGACTGTCGTCGCTTAATGGATTTCAGTCAATAAAGTCATGTTGCAGATTGTCAAATGAAAAATGTTGTACATTTCACAGTGTTTAGTTAGTTTTGTTTCGTGTCTCGAGCTGCAGAGGACAGACTGAGAAATGTTTCTGAGCGTGCTTTGTTCTTGCATTGAGTAAATTTGAACAACTGCCAGTGTCAACACACGGAGCGAACGTTGACAGTAATTCATTCTCTGCTCTTTCTTTTTAATCAACAAGCAACGTTTCCGTAAAAGACGAGCCGTGCGATATTGAATTTCCAAGTCCTCTTGTGCACCGCAAAGTGGAACCTGAGGGCTCAAACTTGTGACCTGGCTAAACCCGGAGCGTGCAGAGCCTTTGTATGAGTCTGCCACAGGTCAACAGGAATAGATAGAGAGTTGTTGTTGCGGATCATTGACGGCCCACTCAAGGTCACTTCAGTGTGGGCAATCTGGGCATGTTGTTTGGCCTGTCTTGCCTGTCTGTCTGACCTACATCTCACTGCACTGGCTAAATATATACAGTAGACCCCTCATTACAAAGCTTCCAGATTAATCTGGATGAAATCTGAGCACCGTTCTCCCTCTGTGTGTTTCACTGCAGCCTCTCTTCACAGACTTTCACAGGCTCACTTTCCACCACATTCAGTCTCTTAGTCTCGCTCTCCAAAAAAAAAAAAAAAATCCATAAAAATGGCAGAAGCGAGCATTCACACAAACATTCCACGTCACGTCATCGTCTCATGAATAAGACAGAAGCTATAGCCGCATTCGGTCTCCCCATTCACAAACCTCCTCTAAATTTGCAGCTTGGTGTGTCTGTTTGATTTCAGTCACATCCGTGTTTACAAGCTATGTATTGTGGCGCCGGTTGATGCCGAACGCACCTGCACATACTTAATCACACGTGGTGCCGCTTCATGCATAACGCACCTGCACGCTCTTAATCACACGAGGCACAGGTGTGCATTCTTTCAGAAATATCACACCCATTACGATGCAGCAGCAGACAGTGTGTGCGCTGTATGTGATAACGGTAGTGGTTTTCAATCTCTTAGCCTGACGTGTCCACGCAGCCCAGTCAAATGAGCCCCGGTACCCTTTTAGTGACCCCACATATCATGGGTGTTATTTAACACCCTGGATTATATAAACGTGATATTAATACAATGTTTTTGACATCCAAATAACTCTCAAGGTTGTAGCGAACCATTTCAACCATCCATCTGTGTAGCTTTAGCTCCCAAGTATATTAAACCATTTGTGGATTATGTATAGCTATTCAAATCTTTGTATAATAATTTTTAGTATTGTAAACCAAACATTTATTATTTTTAGCTGCTAATATCAACCACTTGCCCATTAGCTTTAGCTAAGCATATGATTTTTTTGCTAACTATTTTAGCTCGTCATCTCAAACTTGCAGCTAATTGCTTAACAATTATTTCAGATTGTTTTCAACCAGTCAACCTTTGGCAGTTTATCTCAACTCTTTTTCAGAACTTCCAGTTAGCTAAACTGTACCTGAAGGTGACTGTTTGTCTCTTACTTTTAGCTAGCTAGCTAAAGAGTTTTTACACATTCTCAACTGCAAAACTTAATGCTCGGGTTAATTCACTGTGTGGATTTTCATTCTTTCCACGTACCGCACTGCAGAAATACACTCTGGGGCACAAGTATGGAGATTAGGTGGAAATTACTAATGTAGCAAGTCAGCAAAACACACATCCAGCAGTTAGCATAGTGCTCCTGTGTTCCCCCCATCCATCCATCCATTCATTCATTCATTCATCCATCCAGTCATTTATCTTTTTATTACCAGGCAAAAGAAACCTCTCAGAAACACCTGGTGCCTAGAGAGGTAATTACAATCATCTGCAGGCAAAAGACAAAGGCTCCATCAGGCCACAGTTAATTGGGAGGTGGTGGTGGTGTCGGCGATGGAATGATGTCATGTGGTGACGCCGCTCGATGATGTCACCATCTTTTCACCGCTCCTTTAGCTTTCCTCTGAGTAGATGAGGCTTTGATTGGTTGGTTGATTGTAAATTTCCCGAGGCTTTCCTTCATCTTCACGCCGCATTACCTCAAACCAGTGAAGTCCTGGATCTGTTCGTCCAGTGGCCATGCAATTCGCTTCAGCTATTTTACAGATAAGATTGTGAGCCCAGCAGTGATTATGTCCGTGAATTACCCTTAGCATCAACATTCGACATCTGCCTCTCTTCTCTCTCACCGGGAGCAGGCCTTGAAGGTTGCTATCGGGCTTAATAGGCATTTATTGGGTTAATGTTGGAGGGAAAATCTTTTCCTGTCTTGGGGGTGGGTGGAGGAACGTTGACGCTTGGAGGCTTATGAACCCGCAAGTCAAACAGTAATGAAAACAGTTGTGACCTGATTTCAAGAGCTGGGGAAAAAGGCAGAGTAGAAAGGAGAAGGAGGATTTTTTTAAGATACAGGCAAAGAGTCACATTTGGTCCAACAGCATACTTTTCTTTCCTTCTTTCTTTGTTCTTTCCCTCAACTTTTCTGCTTTTCTTTATTGCTCGCTTGCTTGTGGTCCCTTCCATTTCTTCCCCCTGTTACCTTCCTACTCTGTTTCTGTCTGTGTATGTAATTCGGCCACCCCGTCCGGCAAGGAATAGCTGTCACCCCAGGGAACAAAGTGCTCAAGCTTGCTCTTCAGAGCAGGAAGTTGGCGTCGGGCCAAGGGTGGAAAATCTATACTCGGTTGCATAATATAACATATCTTTACCTCAGATGAACTCCGAGGAGGCCTGGCAGCTGTGAGCAAACAGAGCTGGAGGGCGGGAGTTTGTGTGTTATTAACTGACTCTGTTTGTGTGGAAATGTCTGTGTATGTGTTGGGTATGAGTGCGCGCTCTATGCTTCTTGTAACTTTGTGTTTGCTGGCCGGTGCTGCAGGCCCGAGGCTGTTTGAGACCCCCTCGACAGTGCAGCAGAGTACAGTAGAGTCAAATAGACCTTTGTTGAAAATTAAAAAAAAAAAAAAAGAAGCGACGTGAGGATCTGAGTATAGAGCTGAGCAGAGGAGAGCGAGGCCAAGCAGGGCTCAGGGTTAGACTCAAACACAACTCTGTGGCTTCTCCTTTTGGCCCAGCCATCCGCTAACTACTATCCCAACTACAGCTGCAGCGAACTCGGTGAGGGAATTCAGATATAAACTTTCTGCTCTGTTTAGGCTCAGAGAAATAGCTTCAGGATTAGTGTGTGTTACATGGAAAGTTGTATATTTGACTGGAAAATTCAGCGCAGGATGAGGATTTCATGTCACTGCTGAAATATAAAACACAGATGGGCCACATTTAACTTTGACTCGGCGAGTTCATGGAGCGGGACAGTCTCTGCTCTTCCAGCGCTCATTATGACAGTTTATAAATCTACCTCCACGCTGCATTCAGCTCGCTGCTCTCCTGTTATTAAGATGTCTATCTGGTGCAGATATACTCCGAGCGGTATTCTTACAGGAGCCCTTTATGTGACGTGATCGCCTGAAACCGTAACGGAGGAACAGCAGCGCGCGGCTCTTTTGTGGCTGCAGTTTGTTGTCGAAACGGGACGTGGAGGAACCCGAAAGCAGTCTGACGTGTCAAGCTGCTGTCAGTCTCTGCAGCACGTCTTGAGAAAAAGCCCAGTGAAACTTGAAACCGGTCTCATTATGGTCATCATCTGGAATAAAGCGCAATCATCTCTGCCACCTGTGGCGAGCAGCAGCAGCGGAGAACAGACTCTTAGCAGGCCTCACGGACCTGTCTCAGTTCACACACATTCGTTCTGTTCATTGTGTTGTTTCTTCTTTTCTGTTCCTCCATCTGCACACCTGAGTGCAAGTATTTCCAAGCCAGAGTTAGGACTCATATGGGGACCACAAATTGACCGTATATTGCAGCCAGGCTGTGGAGATTTATGATGAAAGTGAATAGGGATGGTGTGGGCGGGTATGCAGAGGTGCACATTATGGTGCGCTGTTTTTTTTTTTTTTTTAATACTTGGACGAGTTCAAGGTCTTGAGAACGGCAGAGAGGAGTGAAACAACAGCAGTTATTTTCCTTTTTCGCTTCAGAAAAGATTACAGGAAGAAATACAGCAAAAAGAGAAAAAAGAAAGGGACGGCAGAGGAAGAAGAGAGAGAAATGGGCGGGAATGAAAGAGGCCATAGTCTGTGTATTGTAAATACAGTAGACTGGGGAGCATTCCATGTGCTCTCGTTTTTTCTACCAGCATGATTTGTTTGATTTACTCTCTATCAATCAGCGGAGGATGTATTTAAACGAACTTGAAGTCTATTTGAGAAAGCCTCTTTATAGCTGTGGCTGTTTGTATTCTCCTTTTACTTTCCTTGGAAGCAGACCGTGATTAAAACAGACGATATAGGCGTATTGTGTTTCCTGGGGGATTGGAAGGAATGCAAATGCATCATAACCATATTATACTAGTTAGGAGCGGTGTGTGTTGCCAAGCCTCTGGATACAGGAGAGAGTAGATGCAGTTACTCCGAAGAGAACCGAGTCCCACAAAGAGCCAGAATCCCACAACTGCAACAACAGGAGAAGATATCTGACACTGCTGGACTATATTTGACATTTCATGGGATACACGCAGTGCGACGGCCCTCGCTGCATAAAAAGGCGAATTTTTCCTCCCCCGTGAAAAACTTTTTAACAGAGGAAACCCCCCGAAAAAGTTTTTCTGTGCGTCTGTGCGTGGATCGCCGCAGAATCCGCTTGGCATTTTTGTTGTGAGGGAAGCATGTTGCTGGTGGGACTTTGGCCTGCACAATCCCTCCTCTGTTAAAACAATGCGGCAGTTGTCCTCCCTAACCTAATTACTCCCTCCAGGGGGAGAAAGGCAACAGCACCAAATCCCATAGTTAGGAGCTCTGATCTGGGCCCTGCTGTAAGAAAAGGCCTCATTCATTTCTCTCCCTCCTTCCACCGCACACACACACACACACACACACACACACACACACACACACACACACACACACACACACACACACACACACGTTCTGTTTTTCACTGCGATTGGCTTTGCCCTGAAAGAAGCAGCTAATTATGCTCTAATATATCCTGATATTTCTCTTGATATGTGTTTTTCTTGCCATTGGAAGATTTTATTGTCGTCGTACATTTGCTAAATCCGAGGACGTGATTGCTTTTAAAGTGACGCTGCAACGACACGCTGCTCCTGCACCTACACGTCCTCGGGTTCAAAATCAACCCGGTTTTTCTCCTAAACACCACCTGAGAGTAATATTGTGTTTATTTTACGGCCGGATCACGTTCCCAAACTAAAATGTGGTCGTTTTACCTCCGTGCCGAACACAACGAGCTCGTATTTTACAATCAGATTTATTGTTAGTCGCACGAAACGATGCACATGTGACACTGGAAACATCCCACTTTACACACATAATTAGCAATCAGTAACAAGTAGTGACAGGAAAGCTTGAAAAAAGAGAAAGAGTGGATCCTGCAGTTCCAAACCATAAATAACCCACAAACACACCCTTTGGGAACTGAAACAAGTAGGTACTTTGTGTTCTTGATTTTTACATTCCTGTTGATTTATAAACTAAAACCCCAGAATGTTCCATCAGTTGGCCAGAATGATGTGCAAATCAAAATAAATGTCGATATTACTGAAAAAAGAGAACCGTAGGACCAACTTAAATGGATTACCCAGATTAAGTTAGCAAGTGATATTAATGCCTTTGTTTAAAGTTAGATCTAACCAGATTAATTGATTCCTCTCAAGTGACAATTTTAAGGCAAGTCGACTTGAAGTTTTCCAATTTTTTTCAGCTGAATCTTACTCTGCAATCCTACGTGAAGAAAAGCGTAGTTCAGTTGCAGCAGAAAAAGTTCAGGAAACGTGGCCATCATGATGGCAGGCTCACAGCAGAAGTCATCCTAATTCTGTCCCCTTTAAATGAAATTAAAGGGACAAAGTGTGATCTGAAGTTGACAGAATCTGCCAAAAAAATAAGTAGGATTTATTCGAAACAGTAATTTAAATACACAAAAGATCGACCATTTGCAGAAGTGCTGCATACACAAAACACATTTTATGCTTTAGAGCTTCACCTCATTATCTAATAATGAGTAAAATCATAAAAACAGAGCTTTATTTTACTTATTCGTGGACGGTAAATGGTTTAGAACACCAAATAATCTTGTTGTAAGCAGAAATAATTACATTTTAAGTGTATATCAATATAAAATATTTTAGAATTTTGCCTTCAAATACATTTTCTATGTCACTACAATGTTTTTTTTAACGATAAAATCATTCTTTGTGTTTATAGACCTGCCTTGTAGGTATAATTTAGCTGTCATCATACATAAAGTGTGTTTTAAACCATTTATTACATGCTTATAGTGCTGCTCAACATAGAATCAAGCATTATTTCTATTGTTGATGCATTATCAGAGTTCTAACATTAACCATGGGAGTGACTGATGCTTTTCTAGCTGCATATCTATCCTTTGTTTAGCCTTTTCTCACCCTCCCTAACCGGCCGTCTTTCATCGCTGCCCGCCGCCACTTACTGGCTTTTGAAAACTTTATTACAGCAAACTTCAGACGAGGAAGTCCGCATATACAGAAGGGAAAAGGGTGTGTGTGTGTGTGTGTGTGTAGTAGCGTTCACGGAAAAGAGGAAAGGGTGTTAAAATCTTAATTCTCCCTCAACCAACCTGTTTGGGTTTGTTTATTTGTCTATCCTCTCTCAGGAAGATTAGAGCAGCCATTGTGTGCAGGCTTTGGGAAATAAGGCTTCGAAGTTTATATTTGGAGATTGTTGCGGTGCTGCGCTGTTGGTTTAGACTGTTGGGGTTTAGACGTCTTTGTTTGTTTATCTGGAAAAAAAAAATTCCATCTATTGCCACTGAGATCGAGATTTCTCTCGCAGAGGAGACCTGTTCACTTTGTAAAGCAATCGCTCTACAATGTATTACTGAGCAGTGTGCGTGTTTCTGCTGTTTTTCTTCTCTTTTTTTTTAAATTAAACGGTTAAATTGACTTTATGGCCAGTTTGCGCCACACTTTGGAATAATAAGCTTAGCAGACCACATGTCCTGGTGTTCTCGGGGCATGTAAGGAGACAGTGGTGTTTGTGTATACGTGTGTGTGTGTCTGGTTGTGCAGTGTTTGTCTTAGGTCCTAGCTCCTTTCCTGTGGTGTGTGTGGGCTCGACTCGGTCCAGCTTGTGTGGACGCTGCGCCCTGTTTGCGCGGCTCGACGCTCGCCCTACGGCAGAAGCGGAAGCTCTGCTTTAACAGCATTAACAGAGCTCTTCCTTCAGCCTCCAGCCCTGTTTATTAACCCTGTCACCGTCCCCACACTCGGCTTTTAGACGCCTTTTTATTGGCCTTCGTTGACCTTTGTGTCTTTTGTTGATAGGTGAAAATCTTCTATGTTGCCTTAAATTCTCTCATTTGTCTTTGTTAACTCTTCAGGCCTTCTCTGTTCAAATTAATGTAGTCTTTTTAGCTTTAATGTTTATTTAACCCTTGTGCTAACTTGTGAAGCTGCCCGCGCCGTGATAAACTTTCTCTTCAGTCACATTATAAATCCTTTATTTCTCATGTAATATGACCATAAAAAAGGGCTCACTTCAGTTCAGTTTTATTTCTATAATGCCAATTCACAACACAAGTCATCACAAGTCACGAGTCCCTCGTATACTAAGGCCAAACCTTTATAATATTATATTATAGAGACCCAATAAATCCAAGTATTTGCTGTGAGTTGCAGGTGTTTTCTGCATTTTTAATCTGAATCTGGGTCCCTCTTGGTATTATTTCCTGTATGAACATAATCTCCTCTTTGCACTGATGTGACCCGGTAGTTAAAGAGAGCAAGCGTCGCTGAATCCAGCCGTTTTAATGAATGTAAATGCAATGCAAAAAAAAAAGCGGCGACTAATTGCAGGAAATATTTCCCCCTTTTCTCTAATTCTTACTTGGTTTCCCTTTTCCCATCCCTTGCCCTCCCTCCTGTTCTTTGTTTTTATTCTATTCTTTTAGCCAGGAGATGTCCTTCTTTATCAGGGCCCGTACAGACACATACAACCACACCTCTGTTAAATATTTCGCCCCCGGTTGGTGCTTTTTGCCCGTGGAGGGCACACAACAAAGTGCAGGCCTGCAGGCTGCACAATGAGCTTCTCGCTTCGTTTCGAGATCCATACATACAGGACCCGAGACCATGATGCTGTAATTATTAACTTACGGCTGCGGCTTAAGCTCGGTTACGTGACTAATTCAAACATATAAGGATAGAAAGGGATGTATAGACAGGAGGCCGTAAGGGGGGAGTGCACAGACGTGGAGGGTGAGACAGTGGGGGTTGTGAGTTAGGGATGGCGGCAAAGCATTTGCATAAAGGGCAGGGCAGCATGCCCAATGGTGGAAAAGGTTGGCATCACGCCTTTCAGACTGGCAGAGAGGGAAGACTGGAGAGAGAGAAAGAGAGAGCGAGGGGGGTGTAGTCAATAGTGCATCCCTTGTTCAGAAAGAGGAGGTCCCTAGCTGTTGGCAGGAGAGCAGGCTAAATCTCTAGTTTGATTGTGTGCTAGATTGCCCCTTTATTTGTCTGATTGCAAAGCGTTCAACACTGCATTAGTAGTGGGCTTTACTTTCCTGGAGCCTTTATTCAGGAGGGAGTTTTTCTGTCTTGGCCTGTTCTGTGATTGTCGCTACACATATGTCTCAGAGTTTAGATTGTATGCAATCAGCGCATCGGGCACTTTGGGAAAGTTTTCTGACCTGTCTGTTTTATCCAGCCTCTGCCCTGTATCCGCGAGCTTCCCCCGCTAAGGTTAACGACGTTGTTGATTTAACTTGATGCCATATTCACATGTAATTTCAAAGATAAATACAGGCCGGAAGGCAACTGTGGAGAGCCAGCCAGCGGCTTTCTGTCTATCTGTGTGTGTGTGTGTGTGTCTCTTCTACCTTCTGTTTCTCAGAGCCACAACACTGCTGTTCCCCTCATGGCGGCTGAGGTTCTGGCGATGTGATGCTAGCAGGCACTGAAAGGGACAATTATTTAGCGTGGGCATATTATTTCTGTTCCAAAATCTATAAGAAATGCAGAAAGAGTCTTAGCGTTCTCCGCATGGCCGCCCGAGGTCATTACGACTTCTATGAGCGTGAAGCCTCCAAACTCACCGAGACCATAAACCTCAACAACCCTTTTCATGAAGCCTTGCTAATTACCAGTAGTCATGGGAAGTTACAGGTTATTAATGGATTTTGTCACACTGTAATAAAAGATAGTGTTTTGTACTGTTACTTAGACCTTTATTGTGCTAGAAAAATGTAGAATTATTCTCATGGTGGCAAATTGGAGATGTGGCAATGAGCAAATACTTGTTTCTGTCTCTGATTATCACCACGCCATTTAAACCATCTAAAATAATAAATGACCTCAGTGGGCCTGTCATTAGATGGCAACAAAGCAGAGAACTCATTTCCATGTGAGGCTCAATTTTGTAGAGTTGTGTACAAAATCCTGCACAAGACATAGAATATGTCCCTTTATTGTAGTCGTGCAGCCGACCGTGAACAAACACAGTGTGTTGGATTGAGACGCTTAAGTAAGACCACCGATACAATAAACTAAAACCACCCGATTACGACTGAAAGCCCTGCATTCAAAACCCTAAATATATCCAAATAAAGAAGCATTTGATAAAGAGGCCTGGACTCTGCAAACCTTTGAAGGGCTCCTGTAGTATCAGGCTCCAAGACGTTACCTGCAGATCCTTTAAGTTCTGGAATCTGGAAGGTGGATTGTTTTCTAGCATGTCCCGCGGATGCTCAACCGAGTAAAGATCTGAGGAATTTGGAGGCCGAGTCGACACCTTGAACTCTTTGTCATGTTCCTTAAACCATCCCTGAACAATGTTTGCAGCGTGGCAGGAAACATTATCCTGCTGAAAGAGGCCACGCTGCCACAAGGAAGTTTACGTAGTCCTCAAGAATCTTTGGGTCGGTGGTACAAGCCAAAGGAACATCCAGATCTAAGCAGGTTTCCTCGTAGGACATGCTCCAGCATCATATTGCCTTCGCTGGCTTGAATTCTTCCCATGGTGCATCGTGCTGCCATCCCTTCCCCACGTCCACATATACAAGAAAGGACGATTTACCCAACCAGGCCACCTTCGTCCATTGCTCCATGGACTGGTTCTGACGCTCATGTACCCATTCTAGAGGCTTTCCAAGGTGGTTGAATGTCACCTTGGCTTCTCAACCTTTAGAGCTCTGTGTTCTGACACTTTTCTATCATAATCAACATTAAGGTTTACATCAATCTGTGCTACAGTAGCTCTTTTGTGGAATTAGCAGTGAATCTTGGGTGCCTGAGACACTCTCACCAGCCCTACCTTGAACCAAAGGATACTGGGAACATCCCACAACACCTGGTGTTTTTTAGATGCTCCAACCCAGTTCAGTTAAACTCCAAGCTCTTACCATTTTTATGTTCACTATCTTCATCTTAGAAGTACACCCCCTGTCAAAGGTTTTGAGACGGGTTCTCATTCAAATGAATAAGAACCCGTCTCAAAACTTTTGACAGGGGGTGTAACTGCAGCTGTTGATAGTGGAGCAGAGGCACAAAGTAGCATAAAACTGACGGAAGTCGTATACAATCTATCAGGATGGTGCTTAAATCATTTAAATGTGTGTAATAATTATATATAACTTCAATAAAGGGCTGAGGCAAGATTGTACAGAATGTGTGAATATGTGATACTAGAAGAAGGTAAATAATAAGTGCAAAAAAAACAATAGTCAGCTGCCTAAATGAACCCTGTGGCTGCTTGTATGGAATGAAATTAATCCTCCTCTTCATACAAGTCATTCGGAGATCAGTTCATAATGTGCATTATTTGAAATTTTATGGAAAATTTTGAGAAACGTGCTTTTCCATTCCATGCTGCTTTATATTTTTTACTTTGCTGCATTAACTTAACAGCCATAGTTACCAGTTAATTCATTATGTGTGGTTTTTCTGATTGTTTTTCTTTATTGTGTTCTCGACCGACAAGCTTTCATTTTCAGGCTTGCACTTTGCACTGGCCAGTTTCTGGGAATTAAATACAGCTCGACATATTTTTGGTGCACGAACTTTCGTTTCAAGAAAATCCATTCGAATTGCAGAAATATCTTTGCAGCATACATAAGTTGCATTGCATTCCGATTTCCCAATCGTATATAAAGAGTTCCAGCAGTAAAATGCTGTTTAGATATTTTTGCATCAGTAATAATAATTCAGTACCTGGTGTTGTAGACTACTTTACCTTGTCCTACTTTATCTAAATTTTGTTACGTCTGTGCTTTTAAGGAACATTTTTGAATGTTTGTTATACAGTGAAGCTTTTGAATCCTTTTTTATAAATTAAAAACTGACAGTTCATTGCATTTCTACAAGGAAACAGTATCTGGGGAAGCACAAATAGGAAATTTCATACTGTCCACTTGACTGGATTTTTCCGTTAAACGTGGACGGAGGATTTAGTCTCCTAATCAGTGCCACTGAAAGCACATTAGAAAGAATCTAATGGATGGTATGAAGAGAGAAAAGGCTCACAGCAAGTGAAATGTGTTTAAATTTAAAGACAGACTTCATAATTATGAACTAAAAAAGGCAAAAACTAGATATTTCAAAGGCATTATGACTAACAAACGATTTTTTTTAGCAAGTAGAGATGAAAGATTGAAAGTCAGGACAGAAAGCTTTGTTTTGCTTTAACACCACGTCTTCTAATGGATTATAACACCCTATATGACTAATAATAAGACACCGGCCAAAGGCTTTGAAGAGCGCCGGTGCACTCTGTAAATCCACGTGAGCCCACCTGGTGAAGACAAAAGAGCGTCACCGACAAACCGCACAGAGCTCAAACCCTTACAGGAGATTGAGAATTAACTGTGGTGTGGGTTTGAGAAAATCAAGAGGATGTTTCAGATCTCCTTTAGTGCAACAACTCTGCTGTTTGCCGTCGGGTTTACCTTCAAACGGGCAACAAACGCCGTCGTTCTGCTCGAGTGCGTTGTCTGTCTCGGGTTTGAAAACACGATCGTGTTGTTGTAGCTTCACTTTCTTCCTCCAACAGTGTGTGAAAGGCTGACTTTGGCATTTCACACTCAGCTCTTTGAAAAGAGGAGTAAAGCCCTACAGCTTTGCTAAGCGGCAAGTTAACACATGAACCTGAAGATCCTTTTCATTTCAGGCCATGTTGAAATTCTAATTCCAAATGCAAAGGGATCTATTCATGAGAGGGGTTATGGTGTAACATCCCTCTGCTTTGAGCCTATTGATAAATCAATGAGCTTGTAATTCTCTGTGATGTATGTCAACCAGAGCTTCCAGATCAAAGATAACGTGGTATACAGCGCATGCTAGCAGCTCCTGGCTGCTTATATACCATCCAGATCATATGATATCTCACTTGTGGCGTGATGAAACATCTCTGACGTGTTCATCAAAAATGCATCGCCTTCTATCAAAACCAAAATAGGAATGTGGAATCAAAGGGAATGAATTTGCTAAATGCATTTCTTTGTTGCAGGCCAGGCGCACCGTGTTTACCGATTACAGAGCTGGTTTTTACCAGGGTAGAAAATTAACACCTGCCACCAGCCAAATGCTGCTAAAAGCTGGCTGTGGTGTGTAAGTTTGCCTCCACTAGCAGCCACTTTGGCAGCATTTTTATTTGGATCTTGGTGAAATTATGAGAATTACCTGGTGTCGTCTTTTTGTTCGTGTTAGTTCAAATTGTTATGTTTAAATCGACAAGAGATGAGGCAAAAAAAGGAAGGATAAAAGGCCCGAATGTGTCAGTGTGGTTAGTAGTATCACCTTAACTTGGTGTGCCCTGGCAGCAGCGTGAGCAGCAGTCGTCTGTTGGCTGGCACAGTGAGAAAACACTCAGTCATGGCTGTTGCGGTGCTGAGTCGGCCTGTCCCAGCATGGCCAGTCACTCGCACAACGTTAGCGAGACGCAGGGCGGTTCCTGCATCCAATAGTGCATTCTTTCTAGACAGCAGCAGGCGTCTCTGGTTGAGGGAAGAGGTTTTCCGAGCGTGTTTCCGTGTGCTAAAGAGAGTCAGGAGCTCCGGGCTGCAAAAGATTTTTACTTCACTGTAGCGTCACAATCGATAAACGGCGTGATTCTACCACAGTTTGGGTGGACTCTTCCCACCTCTCTCATCAGTACTGTCATCTTCGTCTAAATACATCTGCACGTCTCTACATGTATTATAGCACCTCGAGCAGGAGCAGATATTGTTTTCTAGAATCTCTAAAGAGAATCCTAAAAGACAAAATAGCCTGGAGTCACCTGCTTCACCGTGATCTCATCTCGTGCATTTAGAACACTATCAGTTCAGGTATTTGTTTTCAGTCTCTTGTTTTATGGCACAGAAACCCGGTGTTCCTTCATGTCTGTGTTGCGATAGAGCAGGGGTGCCAAACATGCGGCCCGCGGGCCAAAACCGGCCCCCCGGAGGGTCCGGTCCGTCCCGCTGTACGACTTTGGAAAGTGTAAAATTTACATTTACATTAGCTGCAAATAGTAAAACTAATAAATGTAAAATAATTTCTAGACCATGACAAGTTGTTTTGATCATAAAGTACTAGATTGCTAAATGTTTTGTCATTTTATGTGTCATTTTTGTGATGTTTTCTCTTGTTTTTGTTGTTTTGTGTGTCATTTTTGTAACGTTTTCTCTTGTTTTTGTTGTTTTGTGTGTCATTTTTGGAATGTTTTCTCTTGTTTTTGTTGTTTTGTCTCATTTTTGTAATATCTTGTCTCGTTTTTGTTTTCTTTTGTGTGACTTGCATCGTTTTTCTCCCATTTTTGTCGTTTTGTTTCTCGTTTTTGTGGATTTATGTTTCTTTTTGGTCTCGCTTGTGCGTTTGTCTCATTTTTGTCATTTTGCATTTGGCTTTGTTTGTTGTTTTCTGCATCGTTTTTGTTGTCTTTTGTCTGACTTGCATCGTTTTTCTCCCATTTTTGTCGTTTTGTTTCTCAATTTTGTGGATTTATGTTTCTTTTTGGTCTCGCTTGTGCGTTCGTCTCATTTTTGTCGTTTTGTATTTGGCTTTGCTTGTTGTTTTCTGCGTCGTTTTTGTTGCTTTGTTTCACTCTTTTGCCATTTTTTTGTCTCATTTGTCCATTTTTGTGGTTTTGTAACTTTTTGGTCACATTTTTTGTCACTTTTTTGTTTTGTTTCGTGTCGTTTGTCTCATTTTTTGTTGCTTTGCGTCTCCTTTTTGGAACATTTTGTCTTGTTTTTGTTGTGTTTTGCCTTTTTTTAAAGTAGATTACGAAATTTTTCAGCTGTGACTCAATGTTTTACGCCTTTATAGACAAACTGTGATCGGTAAGTTGTAATGTGTGAATGATAATCTGAGGCATAAAGTTGTTGAAACCGAACTTTTCTTCAGAAATGTCACGTCGCTCATAATGGTTTGTAGAAGATGGTCCCTTAAATGTGAATGTTTTCACACTGTGCTTTTTTTTGCACTAAAACAAAGGAAACACTTGGAGCTATTTATCTATTATTATGTTGTGATTTTACTGATCACTTGAGATCAGATTGGGTTGAACGTGGCCCCTGAACTAAGACGACTTGGACACCTCTGCGATAGAGCGTTAAAGTACGAGTCGACGTGCTGAAAAAGCGAAATATTGCGGCTGATGTCGGGAACAAAACAGGAGCTGTGGAGGTTCAGAAGGGCCCAGAAGCGCGTTGCAGTGCAGCCAGGCAGCGGAGCAGCTTTGTGGGACTGGAATGTGCCGTGCGTGCCTCTTCCTCGGCTGCCCCCCGCCCCACACGGCCCACCCCGGGCACGTTAGCACGCAGCCACCGCAAATTGCTTGCAGATTTTTCACACATAGTAACGTGCCGGTTTGTAAACTCGGATAAGTGCAACCGACGCAGGGGCGCTGAGCTCCGTGGATCTTTACGCATCGCTCGCTGGCCACAGTCACAGAGCATACGAGGTTGTTCTGAGCTACTTTTACCCCCTGTTTTTAAAATATAATCCCATGTCCCCCCACCCTCTCGCCTGTTCCTAATGATTAACAGGAATGATTACAGTGTGTGATAACAGTGGAGGGTCGTGCAGCGGGGAGTGTAGCTTGTTCTGATTACAGTACAAAACCACAGCAGGCTAAAGAAGACGTGCTTTCTGCAGCATCGAGGGGGTTTGTTTTGGATGGAAACAGAAAACACATCTGCATTTTCACACTTTAGTACGAACTGACATTGAGCTACGAAACTGAAATATCCTGGATTGACTGATTGATTGATTGATTTCTTTATTTCTGTGTCATGCACACAAGCGTGCCCAACCTTCATCTGCAAGACAGCAGCATACCAGCACTGCAGCAATACGTCCAAAACGCACTTTATTCTGCTGCTCAGCCCTTAAACTAAACATGTTGCCTTTTATTCCCAAAAAAATTCTGCCATGAAAAGGGTTCCTCTTCTAAAACATAGCTCTAGTTTTTCATGGTCATCAAATCAAAAAGAAATCAAAACAAACAGAGGACGTCTTGCTTATAACTTCCTCTCTTACATCTTCATCTGCAGGACAGTAAAACATAAAATGAAGCTCCTTCTCTACTTCAGTTAAATTACACAGCAAACAATCTGTCCTCTGGAGCAGCTTTAAACCTCACAGTTTCTAAAGCTGATGGTTCCTGAGTGTAACTGAGCACACAGGGATCTCTGTCTTTGACTTACATTATATTTCACATCAGGTTCCACACTGCATCTGTCCTTCATAAGACAATAAGTTTGGTTTATACCAAATGTCAACATTACATTTTTCTTTGAACCTAAGAAACGTGTAACTCCTCATCTCCTAGAAGGACCCAGATACTTTCTTTTAGAGATTTCCCAGACTGAATGTGGTGTCCACCTGACCCTGCCTCAGGCCTCCAAAGTAAAAGCCCGACTCTCCTCTGTCTGCTCTGCCACCCTCCTCCTGCCCTGGCTCTCAGTCAGCGGTCCGAGCCGGGGGTCAGGGGGAGCCGGTGTCGGTGCTCGGTCCGGGGTCAGGGACGCTCAGCTGGGCAGGAGAGGACACAGGCGGGTCCACCAGCACCGAGCCGCTCTAATGAAGGACCAGGCGGCCGGGAGGCCCTCGGGGCTGTGCAGACCGTTGGTTTAATTGGCCTAATGAGATGCAGCGTAGACTCGGAGAGGTCAAGCAGCGCAGGACGGAGAAGCCTGCTGCTGGGTCACAGGGACGCTTTTATCACTGTGACAATGTGACTCAGAGTCCGGGCACTGAAAGGGGCTGAAATTATTTAGACGAAGCATTTTAATGTTGGTTGGGAAACAAAACACCGAAGCCAGGGAATTATCAAAACAACCAGAAAAAAAAAAAAGTATTTCATTTTGCCAGAGTTCTGATTATTTGGCCTGAGGAAGCAAAGCTCACATTTACCTCCATGATTTCTTGGAAAGTCAAACAAAACTGCCTGAGTAGAAACTAGAAAGGATGCTTCTGATTGCTGCTTTTATTCAACGTATTTTTGGATAAAGATGTGAAAAGTCCCTCCTGTGAGCAGACAGGATGGCCTTCTTCATTTATTTGCAATATTTTCACAGACAAATTTACAAATAAACAGAATGATTTCATGTATCCTCTGCTGTGAGTGACTTCAAAATAAAAGAAACTTAATTCAGATCAGCATTAGACCTAACTGAGTATAATAATAATTTTGTTTCTGCATTTTTGTGATAAAATACAGTAACAAAATGAAGGTCTAAATTTAATAATGGGATCATGATAGGATCATTTTTGAAAGCTTTTCATTCAAAGTAATAAAAATAATAAATTCTTGATATCAATTATTTGAAATGATGGACCTTTATTGTTTATTCAAATGGAGCTGGAAATCCAAAGGCTCACTAATGAATCAAACTCTGGGGCTTTTTTTTTCACACTAAAGAGCCTTTTCTCTCCTCACTGAAAGAGTTAATCTGAAGTTGGCAGCCAACTCCTCTCAGTCTCGGTCAGACGTGCTGAGAATTGGAAAATAAAGGACTTAAAAATCATTTCTTTTGTTGTGGAGCGTTTGTATTCCGCTGGGAGGTTTTACGCAGCAATTTCAGTTTTATTTTGGAAAAATAAAATTGACGCGATGGGGAAGCGGGTTTGGGCTCGAATTATGATGTTTAATTAAAAATACAACATATTAGAAGCACAATGCGCCTTTAATGTTTAAATTTATTAAAGATGATCGATTTTTAGTTGGCGGCAGCTTTTTTTTTTTTTTATAAAAAGGATAATTTGCGATCATTTTAAAAGGAAGTTGCGCTTTTACGCAGCAGAGCGCGCAGTGGCTTTCACGTGGCGCTGCATTGCGGGTCATTCCGGGCCTTGCTGGCGCTCGGTTTGCTCCATTCTAAATGTATATTTGCATGTGTTTTGGAGTCTCCGCTCTCGGTATTAATTGACGGCGGGTTTTAGTAACGGTGTAGCACAAATGTGTCGCTTGCGGGAATGCCAACCTTTTTTTTTTTCCTTTCCTCTCCAGCTTTTTTCATTTCCATGTTATTCCTGGCATCGATGATGTCTTCACTCGTTTTTTTCTTCTTTTTTACGCATTCATATTTTAAGAGAGAGAGAGAGAGAGAGAGAGAGAGAGGAGAAGAAAAAGGAGTGATGGTGCATTTATAGTAGTTTTGGCGGAGTTTTTTGCTCGTGTTTTTTTTCAGGAAAATAATCCCTGACTTTAATTCGGTCTATTAGTGGTGAAACTCGCGGAGGGATTATTTGTTTTTTTCCAGGCTTAAATTATGACCCGTAATATGCAGACTTTTTGGAGATTTTTGGGGGTGAACGTGTAAAAAAAAAACGTCAGGAAAAGAGCGACATCTCTAATTGATAATAAGCCCGAATTAAAGCTCAAGGCGCATTTGGCCCTAATTTAATTTCCAGGTAAGGAGATTAACCAGGAGACTCTCTACACGCCGGGCTCAGATAACCTAAATAAGACTACATTTTTTGCACAGAGCATCGTGCATACAGGCCCAGTGTGGTGCAGCAGATAGAGCACACATGCACATCTACAGTACAGCTCACCCACGGACACTTTGGATCCTCTTCCCCTCCAGATTTTGGCACTTTGAAAGAATCTGCATCACAGTTATTCCTGGAAAATAAAATTGTGACTTTTTTTTTTCCATCAAGCATAGCTAAGGAGAATGACTTAAAGCTCCTGCTGGTGAAATCCCACTGACACTTGAATGGTGGTTTATTTGCATTTTGGCAGGGTCACCTAAAAAAAGCTTTAATTCGTGTTGAAAAGCAGACACACAGGAAATCACATTCAAGTGCCAGTTATCGTCTCCGGCTACAGTAAGTTTCTGCGGGAGGTGATGGGAGTGCCTTCCATGCCACCTTTTTCTCTCTCGACCTGCGAGTCCCCCGGCAGCCTTTGTGGCGTTATCTAACCGTACGTCACACTAAGCGGGTTTGGAGTGACTGTGGAGGTGGGCTGTCTGTCACCGTGTGAACAGATGATGGCTCAGAGTCGTGTTTCATTGTGATGGAGCTGAGATGCGTTGCTGTGTGCAGGCCCTCATGTTTACCTCTGACACAGCGATGCTTTTAGATGCGCTCATGTGCCGTTCTCTTGGCTTCAATGAGAGGTTTATTGTTTCTAATATGACGTAATGTTGAAAGTTGTGGATTTTTGGATGCTGTGGCTGCACCTCCAGCCATTTTTTTGGAGCGAGGAGAGCATTTTATGATTTAAGTAATCAGTCAGAAGACTCATGTAGGGATGCAGGGAGGAATTATTGCTATGTAACAGCAGAAACTGGTGACAAATGTCTGTTAAATTACACCTGTCGGACTCGAAATAGTTAGTTTTAGTGTCATATGTGACAAAGAAAATCCTGGAACCTGGAAAGAAGTGCTCCTGTGCTGTTCTCTAAGGTTAAAAGAGCATTTTATTGATCTTAATATGCTATTATGTTGGAATTTCAGCTTTGCCAAAACTGAAAGTTGACTAATTTGTGGATTTCTACATATTGTGGCTGCACCTCCAGCCTTTTTTAGAGGGAGAAGGACATTTTATGATTTAAATAATCAGTCAGAAGACTCATGTAGGGATGCAGGGAGGAATTATTTCAGTTTGAGTTCAGTTTTAAATGCAGAAACTGGTGAAAAATGTTAAATCATATCCGCTTCAGTCTTGAAATACTTTTTGTATCATTTGTAACAAAGAAAAGCATCAGATGTGTTTATGTGCTGTTCTCTTAGGTTAAAAGAGAATCTTATTGATCTTAATATGCTGTTATGTTGAAATTCCAGCTTTGCTAAAACTGAAAATCGGCTAATTTGTGGATTATTGGATGTTGTGGCTGCACCTCCAGCCTTTTTTGGAGTGAAATAATTAGTTAGGAGACTCATGTAGGGTGCAGGGAAACATTATTTCCATTTAACAGCAGAAACTGGTGAAATGTTAAATTATACCCCCTGTCATTGGCAAAATAGTGAGTTTTAGTGTCATATGTAAGAAACAAAATCTTATTTTTGAACCCTGAAACCAGGAAAGATGTGTTTATGTGCTGTTCTCTTCGGTTGAATGAGAATCTTATTGATCTTAATATGCTATTATGTTGAAATTTGTGGATTTTTGGCTGTTGTGGCTGCATCTCCAGCCATTTTTGGAGCGAGGAGAGCATTTTATGGTTTTAAATAATTAGTTAGAAGACTCATGTAGGGATGCAGGGAGGAATTATTTCAGTTTAACAGCAGGAACTGGTGAAAACTGTTAAATTATACCCATATCAGTTTGAAAATAGTGAGTTTTGGTGTCAGATATGACAAAGAAAAGCATGAAATTCTTATTTTTGAACCCTGGAACCATTAAAGATGTGTTCATGTGCTGTTCTCTTAAGTCGAATGAGAATTTTATTGATCTTAATATGCTGTTATGTTGAAGTTTAAGCTTTGCTAATACTAAAAATCGGCTAATTTGTGGATTTTTTTGGATGCTTTCTCTGCACTTCCAGCCATTTATGATTTTAATAAATTAGTTAGACGACTCATGTAGGGATGCAGGGAACAATTATTTCCATCTAACAGCAGAAACTGGTTAAAATGTCTCAAAATAGTTATTTTTTGTATCGTTTGTTACAAAGAAAAGCATCAGATTCCTATTTTTGAACCCCGGAACCATTAAAGATGAGACATAATTAGCTTCCACTTATTGTCTCATCAATAATCGACTGTTTTTTTTCGCTTCCACACACATTTCTTTTCGCGTTTACTTTCTCTGATTAAGTGTGTTTGTCAGTGGAGCAGGTCTCTTTGTGAAATGTAGTAGTTTTTGTCGCCTGTGATTTGGCAGCGTCTCGCTCCGGAGTCGCTGTGATTCAGCAGACGGTCTGCAGAGCAGGTGCAGCCCTGAATGACATGCTTCACCGTGAGGCAACATGGCAGTCGCCGCCGCTCCGCAGACCGACCGAGCGCCCCGAAAACCCTCCCGGGAGCGCAGGAGTGGCACAAATTTGGCATCGGGGTGGTTTTCACGGTGGAGACGTTAACACTCTCGCCGATCATTCCTTTTCCCCTCCTCTCTTTTTAAATTCTGTAACCATTTCTGCTCATTCGTGCTCTCTAAATCATCTCGTTTGCTGTGTGCGCGGCGGCGGCGAGAGAGGAGTAGTGTGTGGCTGCCTCGGGTTTGTTTCTCCCTCTTTGTTTGCTGTGGTAAACCCACGAGCAGCTGCCGGTGGTGGGGTCTGGAGGGATTCTGAAGCTGTGTGTCCTCTCTTTTTGCCATCCTCTGCCAAGGTGGCATTATGCAAGCAGAGAGAAGGGGTAGAGAGAGAGAGAGGGAGACGAGGGAGCGCAGAGGAGGGCGGGGGTTCGTGGTGGTGCTGGTGGTAGGGGAGGCGAGAGGAGCGGCGGCGGCCATAGTAAAGATGGAGGCTGAGGGGCGGTGGGGATTGGTGCAGGAGAAGACTTGCTCCCCTGAACTTTGCCTTCCGTGTCAGAGTGGAACTTGTCGATTTGGCAAATTGTGCAGCGTCGGACAAGGCTGCTCGCTCTCTTACACTCCCACCTGCTCTCCCTCTCTCTCCCTCTCTCTCTCTCTCTCTCTCTCTCTCTCTCTCTCTCTCTCTCTCTCTCTCTCCCCCTCTCTCTCTCTCATTGCCACTACACTCCCCCCCTCCCACACCCCTTCTCCTCTTTCTCTTTTTCCCTCCCTTTCAGCTCTTGAAGCTAACGCATTGGCTGGGCTACAGGCATCTTGTTGCCAAATAGGTGGGCCCTACTCGTGTTGGCAAAGGCTCAAGCAATGGTTAGGGAAAGAACGCGGAGAGGACGAGAGACGGCGAGCGAGAAACAGAAAGGGAAAGAGAGAGAGTTGGAGAGAAAAGGGGAAAAAAGAAGCGGCACTCGGCTTTGCCAGCGGTCGTATGCGCTCGTCCAACATTGATTCGGCTCTCTATTTTTTTTTCCTTCTTCCCTATTCTGTGCTCTGCTCTCTCCCCGGCCCCCCCATCTGTGTGTGTTTGCAAGTGTGTGTGTGTGTGTTGGTGTGTGTTTGTGAGTGTTGCGCCGGGCCCAGGGATCAGAACAGACACCACTACCAATTACACTTTGCCAAGGATTTTTTTTTTTGTCCTCCAAGGTTGATTTTTTAAATTTTTTGGAAAGCACAAAGGACTGTTTATTTTATCTCTCCTTGTTGTTGAAGTTCTTTTTTTCCTTTCATAGTGCAACACTGCTGATATTTCTATTTTTACCTGATCGTTTTTTCTTTTTCTCTACAAGTTTTTTATATCTGGTCATTTTTCCTTTTTTTTTTTTAATGAACTGTTGGCCGTGGTCCGACTGCAGCGAATTTCCTCCTTCTCTTAAAATCTCGGGCTCCTTTTTTTTGTTGTTGTTTTAAACTTTAGCCCACTGTTTTTAGTGAGCAGCGTTTTCTGCTAATTATTTTTTTACAACCCACCCTCCCAAGTTTTTTTTTTTTTATCCGCTAATTCTCGACACCCTGCCAAACCAGCACTCGCTTTACATTGGGGAGCGCGGGAGGAAAAAAAAAACTGGTGCAGGAGATTTTTTTTTTTCACTTTAAACGCTGTGCCAAATTTATGATGAGAGTGCAAAATGGTAACTACCAGGCCGTCTGTCTTCCTCTAGCAGTGTGGTTTTCTGTGGTGATTTCTGTCTGCTTTCAGTTTGTTGTGGAAATGTGAGTCTGGTTGGAGCTCCCCTTGCATGGTAGCAGAGATAGGAAATGGTATGGCTGATCTTTTAGCTGCACATTTCAACAGTGGTCTAGTGGCGGCAAAGCTTGGCGGTGGTGAGCGACCGGTGTGTGGCAACCCTGGCACAGGAACGCTGTGGCGAGATCTGGGCTTTGTTGCCCAGAGATATGTAGTGAAGGTATTATGGTGCAGCAGAATAACTTCTCTTTTTACAGCAGCAAACCGGGAGCGCAACTTGGCTCAGTTATTTTTTTTTCTCCTTTAATTTGCTTTTGGATTTGAATTAATTTTCTTATTATTTCTTGTCTCGAATGCTTTGTTGTTTATTTCTTAAGAAGGATGCCTTGCATTATAGCTTTGGTTAAGATTCATTTTGCTGTTTATTGCTGCATGTTTGCATGTTTATGGCAGAAATGTGGAAGTATTTGACTTTAATTGAATTCTTTTTTGTAATATTTTATCAAGCAATCCAAATAGAATTTAAATTAAAATGTAATTATGATATTTTGTAATATTTGCTCTTGCATTTTCACTCTTGCTTTTTTAAATTGATAACTGTCTGAATGTTTAAAGAGCTTCATTTAAAAAAGTTGCATGCTCACTTTTTTTTTTAAGCTTCCTAACGCGCCGTCTTTTCTTCCTCTCTCCCCTCTCCAGGATGAATTTCATCCCTTCATTGAGGCCCTCCTCCCCCATGTCCGTGCCTTCTCCTACACCTGGTTCAACCTGCAGGCCCGTAAGCGCAAGTACTTCAAGAAGCACGAGAAGAGGATGACCAAGGACGAGGAGCGCGCGGTGAAGGACGAGCTGCTGGGGGAGAAGCCCGAGATCAAGCAGAAGTGGGCCTCGCGCCTGCTGGCCAAGCTCCGCAAGGACATCCGGCCCGAGTTCCGCGAGGACTTTGTGCTCACCATCACGGGGAAGAAGCCCCCCTGCTGCGTGCTGTCCAACCCCGACCAGAAGGGCAAGATCCGCCGCATCGACTGCCTCCGCCAGGCCGACAAGGTGTGGAGACTGGACCTGGTGATGGTCATCCTGTTTAAGGGCAGCCCCCTGGAGAGCACGGACGGAGAGCGGCTGGTCAAGTCGCCCCAGTGCTCCAACCACGGCCTGTGCGTCCAGCCGCACCACATCGGGGTGGCGGTCAAGGAGCTGGATCTCTACCTGGCCTACTTCGTCCACTCACCAGGTATGTGACACCTCTAGATCAACCGTTTCCCCCCTCCTCATGTTATCCTTTACACACACACACGGGTTAGTATGTGCTCCGACACACACATTTTGCCGTGTGACTCACAGATTAGACCCTGCCCTTCACTAAGTATCGAGCTGAGCCAGTGCCAAGCTTTGATAAACCCAGTCAGGACTGAGATAAGGAGCGTGTCTTGACTTTTAAAGGGACAGTCTGCGCTGTATAATCCTGCAAAAAAACAAACAAAAAACAAACCATCCTCCACGAGACGTTTCTATCTGGTTTGAAGAGATTCTGAGAATTTGACAGTCGGGCTTAAAACCTGTGTTTACCTAGAGATATGTTTGCATTGGTACATTTGTTCAAGTATTTGTGTGCAAATTTGCCTAAATCCAAATGTGCATGTTTTCCGGTGCCGTCTGTAAACAAAAGCATCTGCAAACCTGTTTATCTGCGTGTGCATGCATGTGCATACGTGTGCGCGTGAGAGGCACTTTGTCATGTGTCTGTAATCCGCGTGTGTGTGTGTGTGTGTGTGGGTAGCAGTGTGGTGTGTATCTTTTGTGTGTGTGTGAGTGGTGGTCTGGAGAGCGCAGTGACAGCTGGCCCAGTCCCAGGTAGTTTAGGAGGCAGAGAGTCAGCCTGTCTGCAGCCTCAGCCGCCTAACGCCACTCTCTCTGCACACACACTCTCACACACACACACTCACACCAGCTCTACCTCTAACACCCAGTTCATCTGATTGTACCGAACACACACACACACACACACACACACACACACACACACACACGTTGAGCTGTTTCTCTTTGAGACGTTTCATTTTTCCTTATTAAAATATCAAATGTGTATAATCCTGGATGCGTTCTGAGAGTGCAGTGACCCACAACATGAAAAATAATAACTGGATTATTAATTATATTCGCACTGATACCTACCTCTCACTCTGCAAATTAATTTGGTGCAACTTAACGGCGATGCTTAAATGCTAATGTGAAATTAACATAGTGATATGAAATTATTAATCGGGTTTTTATTGCTTTGGCGACAAAAAAAGACACGAAAACAAAACATTATATTTTATTACAAGCAATTACAAATCTAGATTAATTACTGAGATATTGCCGCGGCCGTCTCAGGAGGGCAGAGCTGATAATATTCCGCTTTAACTTGAGCAGAAGTGGATTTAACCGGTTGTGTGCTGCGATTCTGTGGGGATAAAGTTTAATAAAAGAACGCTGTGGTGTTGTAGGAGACGCTGTGAGCCAAACTGTGGCACTCGTGCTGAAAATGTGCCGCATCTTGTGTGAATCAAAGTGTAGTTTACATTCAGATGCTCAGTTATAGTGTGATATATTCCATTACATGTATTTTGGTGAGTGACTTGCAGCTGTCAGGTGTTTGCAGGTGGAGTCAGGTGTCTCATCACGCTCAGCTGCAGCCCCCTTCTTCGAGCCCTTTACTATTATCCTGGGTTCTCTTACCACAGACTGGCATACAGTTACAGGGCCTTAATTCTTCTCCTTGGCAGGGAGGTGCAGCGCTGCTCTGTGACAGAGTCCCCCATGCCAGGCTCCTTTCAGCCCAGTGTGTAACTCTGCTTGAGTTTGCGGGGCCTCCGTGAGCGCCTCTTCCTGTTCCACAATGCGCCGTGGCGAACCGCGGCTCAGATTAGCTCCCAGCGCAGCCTGGTGCCCCTCGGAGTAAAGCCTTTTTTTTAACCCGGTGCCAGAATCCAGCAGCCAATCACCCCCGTACATACAATGGACTAGCCTTCCTCTTTCTGCCGTTTGTGCATCACATTTGTGGTTCTTTTTGCACACGTACGAGCATCCTCCTAGAAGCCCGTTTTGCTATTTCCTTAATTTGCCTTTTTGAAAAAAACACAAAAATTAGGAAACGCTCGTGTTCCAGTGTAAATGCAGTATTGTTCATGTTTGTTTTGCTTTGCTTTTGCGAGGCGCAGGTCCACCACTGCGGGTTTCCTGTTCTGATCCTGCTCAGCTTTTCCACAGCAACTTGCACTCAGAGTGGAACACGGTTTTAAACACGCAAAAAAACATCCACCTTTGTGCGTACAAATGGCTGTGTTTTCCAGGAGGCAGGCTGGGGTTAACCAGAGTTTACCGAGGACAGACAGACAGTGGCTCCATTCTAACCTTTGGGGTGGCAGCGTTACAGTTTTATTCTTAGCTCTCCATTCCAGGGTGTCTGTGTCTTGCGGAAGCTATCAGTTGCCAGGCCTGATGATTGGACCGCGGCCTGTCCCCACCGCCGCGGCGTTTCACTTCTCTTGTCCCCGCTGATGTCACTGTCGCCAGCTGCAGGGGGGGCTCTGCTTTCAAGCGGCGTGATTGACAGAACAGGAGATACACCCCCTCACACTCTCTCCAGCGCTAACCCCCTCCTCTGTTTCTGCTTCCCTACAGAACAGTATGTGTCTCTGCTTTTGTCCAATTATAGACTTGGGTCCTTCCAGGCGGGGCAGTGGGAGCAGGGACAGATCAAAGCTGCTCTGCTCTGATCTGCACTTCTGCACTGCAGCTGCAGAGCAAGATCCCACCACCAGAATGATCACTTTTCTTTTGACAAGTACCTGGCTGCACATGGAGCTGAGCATAATAGTCAGAGGCTGATGAGAGTGGACCCCAAAAGTGGTTTATTTGATGATGATAACAATAATGGTTCAGGGATGTGGAGGAAGCGAGGGAGATATGGTGAGGAGGGGAGGCTGGTCTGATCTCATCTTTGATCACATGTCTGTCGAAAAGCAAAGTCTGGCTCGTCAGTCGGGCGCTGCGGCCTTCCTCCACCTAGAGACCCTGGCTCAGGTCGTGTTTTTCGAGCGACGCGTTCCATATTTGTCAGTCTGAAGAAGCCACACAGTTCCAGCATTAGTCATGTTTGGAGCCGGAGCCGCCTCATACGGCTTTCATTACTTGTGCTGTTATGATAAAAAGATGTTTCTGAGAGTGCAGCCTCCATATCTGTCCTCTGCACCGGAGACAGACGGAGCCGAGAGGTTCCTGGGCCTCGTCCGAGAGCAAACTGTTTTCGCGTGCGCCTTGTGCCAGACAGCGCCGCATCTCCACGCTGCTACGGCGCGACTACAAACCTAAGATGTTCATTTACCCGTCAGCGTGTCTTTGTGACGTTCCAAATGACCAAGAGAGTAGCTTTTAATAGAGACAAACAAAGAGAGGGACTGGGAGACAGACAGGCGGACTGAGAGACTTAACGCCTTCACGTCACGCTAATCCATCAAACACATCTTATCTGCTTTGCCCAATATCCTGGGCTTCAAAAGGAGGTAACGTTATCAGATGCGGTTGCATAATGAAGAAGAAATCAAACAGGACAGAGAGGGATTTAGGTTTTTTTGCACACCAGATCGGCGTATAGAGGCTGTACGTCGTTGCTTTGTTTTAGGTGAAAACGCAGAAAAAAGCTCCGTTATTCCAGGTTGTGTTGTCATGTCAGTTGCTAAGTGTTCGCAGAAAAAAAAGGGAGACACAATGACTAAAAGAGAGAGAAGAAATAGTGTGCAGAGCAGAGATTTCTGGACGGAGAGCAGAATTGTGCTCCAGAGTTCTGGCACCGGTCCGTAACCCGGGCCGACGGAGAAAGAGAGAGTGTCGGCGCCGAGGGAGTCGCATTCATCTGGTGTGAAAAACACTGCTGCTCCGACACTTCCAACGGAAACTTTCTTACGCTTTGTTGTCATTTGAAATAATGCACCCAATAAAGTTTGAGCGAGCCTCTGCCCCCCCCCCCCCCAATGACGGGACAGCGCCAGTGACACCGTGGTGTTTTAATATGCACCGAGGCATAGGGGCCTCCCACTGCACCGGCTTGGCATATTTTCAGAGCCCCCAGTTTTTCCAGTTGCTTTTTTGCGACGTGTCTCTCTCTCTCTGTGTGTGTGTGTGTGTGTGTGTGTGTGTGTGTGTGTGTGTGTGTGTGTGTGTGTGTGTGTGTGTGTGTGTGTGTGTGTGTGTGTGTGTGTGTGTGTGTGTGTGTGTGTGTGTGTGTGTGTGTGTGTGTGTGTGTGTGTGTGTGTGTGTGTGTGTGTGTGTCGCTGAAAGAGGGGAAAGGGAAAAGAGGAGTGGAGTGTGCGGAGTGTAAGGAATCGCTGGTAAACAGATTATTCCAGTATGATCGAGCCTCCAAATGAATCGGTGAAAAGACTCCGGCGCTCCGTCCGATCCTCTGACCTCCTTTAACCGTTTTCTCTCAACTTTCCACCGCTCTATAGGTCCGACCTCTGAGCAGCTCCTCGCCGTTGGTCGCCGTCCAACCTGCTTTATATTCACCGTAATTATCCAGTTTAGTGAATAATACTGGAGGAGATGCACAAAAGACCGAGGCTATGATTGGATCGTGTCTAACTTTGAAACGAAGGTCAGGTCTTAGCTCTGCAAATAGAAAAAACCCTCGTAGCAGAAAGTGCTCTTTGTGGGCAACATGGAGTAGCTTTATTTACTAATTTCACTGTACAGTGATTTTTAATTATTTGTGTAATTAACGTTAATAAATAAATGTTACGCTGTCTATTTAGCAGCTCGGTTTGCTGTCATTTAACAAACAGAAATTAATTTATCCCTCAAGAGATTAAATTACTTAATAATATGCATTAATGAGTAAAAGCTAATGCAATAAAATAAATAGGCTCTTCGGTCTTATTGCTCGCAAAACGTGCTCATTTTTTGTCTCGGCGTGTCTTATTTTTAGCCCCCCGACACTGTTTGGTTTCAGCGTGTGAATTTGCATGACCAGTCCTCTCCTTTCTCTGTACAGGCGCCAGGCCTGAAATCTGTCCGTCCGCTAAAAACATACGTATCCCCGCACAGGAGGGGCGGCTTGGCTTCTGAGCCGCCGGAGCCGAGGGGCAAAGAGGAGAGGAGAGGTGAAGACGGCAGAGGAGGAGAAAGAAAGAGAGGAGAGGAGAGCGTCTTTTCTGGGCCATTTCCCAGCAGCCAGATTCTGATCGGTCCGCCTCGCGCCTTGTTCCCTCGGTCCAGTGGAGCAGAGCCCGCCCTGTAATTGGGACAGCTCTTTCCATACGGAAAACGGGACCGGAACACATCGCAGATCCCCTCCGTCTCGTTTTTTTTTTTTTTTAAATTCGAAACTCAAAAATAAGCAATTATACGCAAAAACAAAATCCTCTTAAATAAAAAAAAAAAACAACCCTTGAAAAATGAACGCTAATAACGAGAGCAAACGTCTCCCTTCCATTCCGCTTTATTCATTCTCCCATTTAATGGCAATAAACGCCAGTCACCGCTGTTAGGATGATACCGAGAGCTGATATAAAGTAAAAAGAAAAGCGTAGAATAAAGATAATGCAAAATGCCATGCTGAAAACAAAGAGAGAGGGAGGGCAGATATTCAGGCTAGTGGGGCTGGTTGGCAGCGTTTGGCACCCAAAGCTGCAGCTCTGTTTGGAAGGTGCCAGCTTTTCAAACCGACACACAGCCCCTGCCAACTTCTCTCCTTCTGATCCTTTTCTTTCTCTCTCATTTTAACATTTTTCCCCCCATATCCTTGTTTTCGCTTAACACTTCTTCCCCTCTGCGCGTCCCCTCACGCCCCTGCCACCTCTCCTATGGATGCTTTCTCACAGCGGGTTGCCAGAAAAGGCGAGCTGCAGAACATTTAAACTTAGGTCTTATTTTGCGGAGATGTCGGCGCGTTGACTAAAATGACTATCGTGTTACCAGACGTTCTCTCTCTCTCTCTCTCTCTCTCTCTCTGTTTTTTTTTTCCTTTTTCCCTTCCTCCAAAATATTTTCCAGCGCTTTTTTAGCAGAGCGAATATTGTTTCTCGGTGTGATGGTGCTTTTGTGGATTCAGGTCCAAAACAAAATGGAGGATGAAGCGCTGCTCCTCTCCAATCAAAGCAGAGAACGATTCCACATGTGGAGGACAAAAAAAAAAAAAAAAAAGGTTACTGCTGGCACATTAACAATTCAGAATGATCCCTCTTTTTATGTGATTGTAATTTGTGCCTTTGTGTATTTTTGACTTTTTGCTGAATGTCTTCATCGAGCAGAGCAGGGTTAAAGGCTGACGGATTTAGAGGAAATGAAGAGCATGCATTGTACATCATTCGGGACAGAGACCTGGGGGCCCCTGTGGAGACGAGAACACGGTGCCGTGAGTGATGGGAGAAAGCGTTAAACGCCGGGTGTGGGGGTGGATGGAATTACTCAATAATGATCAGAAAATTAGAGCCATTATTGAGGGAGAGTAAACAGGCCTCTCTAAGTGTGAAAGGCCCCTATTCAGCCAGGACCAGGAGCAGGACTCCTTTCTTCCTTTCATGGATCCACCCATGGCCTCGAGAGCCCCGCTTTTGTTCCCTGAAATAACAGAGTGAATATATGGGGTCGCAGAGGTGGGGGTCCCGTTCCCTGCGCTGAGAGCGCTGTGGAGTACAGCTCCTGACTGTAATGTACATATTCCAGCGCCGTTTCTCTCTGTTTTTCAGAGCTTTTCTGGCTTTTCTCCACACTTGCAGTTTTGTACTCCAACTAACTTGTCTAATTAGCTGTCTGATGTATTTAAATAAGTCTGTGTCAGTGAGTTCACAAATTCTGGCAGCGTGTTTTAAAGTGCACCTGGGTGTCTCTTCTCCGTTATCGTCGCTTAAAAAAAAAAAAAAAAGGAAGAAAGAAAAACGCAGCGCTCGCTTCTCTCCCGGACTTCTGCGATCCTGAGAGTCGGGGGGAAGGTGGGTGTAAACTAGGCGCTAATGCGACTACTTCCGCGTTTGTCGGCGCAAATGTTCTAATTAACGAGAAATGGATAAATAAATAAACCCGGCATGTCGCTGAGCAACTGAACGGCAAATGCAGCGCTCAGGAGGGAGACAAAGAAACGAAGAGAGGGATTTACACTTTAAACAAGCCGTTAGAGAGAATTAAAGAGGCTGTGTTTCCTTTTTTTCTTCTCTTCACATCACTTCTAAACACTCCACTGCTCTCAGATTAGGATGATTTGACATTAACGATGACTAGACCGCACTTGTTTGTGGCTTTCTGTGTGAGAACGCGTTTCTTTTTAGCATAAGATGGGAGCAGTTGTTCTACCTGTTCTTCATACCTTCAGTCTTATTTCCATCCTTCTTCTTTATTCGGCTCTTCCTACTTCATGCTTCCTCTGCAGACGCTCTCCAGGGCGGCGCTCTGTCCAGCTCTGGGCTCCCGCTCAAAAAAAGGAAAGAAAAAAAAAATCACCTGACACTTTTACTCACTTTCTCCGTCTGTTTGCTCTTCATATGGACGGCCAGCTCCGTTTCACAGGCATCATTTTGGATGGTAACATTCTCATTATACCCGTCAACTGTCAGCGCTCGACTCTCTCGTCTATAATTTCAGTCTCATTTGAATTCTTATTGGCAGCTTCGGTGCATAAATTTCTTAAAAGATACGAAAACAACACAGATTTCTTTTCCGGCGTCTCCCTGATGAGCAATGAAATATGGAGGAGATTAGGGAGAAAGGAATATTTGAAATTGCATTGTTTGTTTGGATTTATTTATCAGAAAAACACATGTTCGGTGTCGTATTTTAAGTTTTAAACATTTTAAATCCTGGATTCGTTTTTTTTAAGTACTTTCACTCTCCAAATGGCCTCTTTGCATTGGATGACTGTCCAGAAAAGCGGATGAATAGCGTTGCCATGGCCACGTAGCTTTTCCTCTCTGTCAGTGCACCTTTCCTGGGTGATATCCAAAGAGTGTCAGCCACTGGCCTGGTTGGCACGGCGAGTGGCCATGCAGTGCTGGGCCGTTTCTGTGGCGCTCCAGCCCTCTGTGTGGGCAACCAGAGCACGGAGCTCTGCCAGAGGAATCCACTCAGATCACTTTCACTCTATAGAGGGCATCCCCCGCACTCATGCAAATGGATCAGCAAATACCTATACAGCAGAGCACAAACATGTACAGGTAGCGGCTGTGTTCTCATGTCAACAGTGCGAGTCTTAGATTCAAAAGAATAATTTGTATTCCTCTGAGAAACAGAAGGCTATTAGATTTTCTTGGTGTTATGATATACTATTTCTAGATATATTAAACACTTGTCACTGGACGCAGACCAAGTGAGACATATAAAAATGTCACTGTAATTTTAGAGCAGATTTTTCTCTTAATGTTATTCACACATTTTGCTCGGCTTAGTTTAGCCCAGTGGGCTTTTCTATCCTCTGTGAAGCCATAAGTGCCTCTCTGAGATGGCAGCTCAGATATGATTCGACTACAAAAGCAGGGGAGCCGGTGATAAGAAAGACTCGCCTGCAGGCAAACGCAGCAGCTTTAACCTTTGAGTTTTGTTGACACTGTTCAGGATCTCTGTAACCTCACTGCTCTATGTGTAGAAGTAAGGCCTGTAAAGTGAAGCTCTTTCTTCTCTTTGGCCAATTACAGGATAAGATATACATATATATGTTCTTTAACTGTATTCCTGATGAATTAATTTTGAAATACACAACTTTTCTTTACCTACAGCTGCCTTTCTCCATCTGTAGTCACTCTGTGCTTTGAGTAATGTCCCGCCCCGACCCGATGCCGACATCTGATTGGCTACACGTCACCGGTAACAGCCTATCACCACTGAAGGATGAATGTCAACAAGTTTGATTTTATTAAAGATACACACCCTGTCAAAAGTTTTAGGACAGGTTCTAATTTATTTGAATGAGAAAGTGTCCTAAAACTTTTGACAGGGTGTGTGTGTCAAGAATAAATAATCAAAAGCATTTCAGTGGGTTTTGAGATTTTTTTACTGCAAAATGTAATCGCTTCTACATATCGGTTATCGGTCTGTGTGATTATTGGTAATTGATATCGGCCCTACATAATCAGATTAGGAGATATTTTGTGTTTAATATGTTATATTGACTTCTTTTGAAGAATTGTCTAGACCTTTTATTTGCCAAAACCTCATTTGCAGACTAACAGATTTCACATTTCTTATGTTTAAGGTCATTTATTCCTTGTTTGTCTTATGAACAAACTCCAGTAACAGAAACAAAACTTCTCCGGGTTTATTGCCGTGTGGGGGAAAAAAAAAAGCACCGTCGGGACTAATCACTGATACAAAGCATATGAAAATACATTTTATTCAGCCATGTTTCACAGCTGAGGTCTTTGAGAGCCCAAACAAAAGCAATTTACTGCAGCAGACTGTCATCGGTCCAAGAGAACTTCCAATCACTTCTCATAAAATTAGGAGTCAAGAAGTATACAGCTAATAAAACAATGCTAAGTGTGTCTTCTGAGCTCTTAAATCACTGCATCCAGCTGGAGCCTCTGACTGAAGCAGGGCAGTGATATATTATCAACACTCCCCATTCTCTGGGGAATGTGACAAATATGAACTATAGCATCCACACTCTGTATATTCTCATAGTAATAGAAGTATCACATGTGAATTGGCCCCTTTTGTTTGCTAGCTGCGCTGTGATTTTCACGTGAAAAGATCAAGCCTCCATCCCCAGTGGGTTTTGTTCTTTTTAATCCATAGGAAGGACGTGTGTGAGTTGTGCTTTTAGGTGTTGTTTGCGTACGTATGCTCGTGTGTGCCACTGAAGCCGGCCGAGTGACGACAAAACGCTGTCAGCAGCACACATGAGGGCCCTCTCTGGACTCAGCCAGCACCTGAACCCTCTTCACACCTGATGCCTGCGGGCCTCGTATGCGCAGATAAAGAGGAACGGCCGAGGCGTGCACGGAAGCGTACGTGCACTGATATGACCCAGCTAGATTCTGGGATTTTAGAGGCAAACCAGGCCCCGACTGGCTCCCCCTCGCTGGTCTTTGACTGGGCGCAATCTGTCGCCAGGAGAGTGGAAAGTTGTAAAACCATACGATCTCTTAAGTTCATCACAGTCTCATTCTGCTGGGAAGCAATCTGCGAATGATTTGAAGGTGCGGAATATTGCAATTCCGCTTATTAGTTGGTATTTCAGTCTGTCTGGTGTCTCTCCTCCAGCAGCAGCAGCGGCGGCGGCAGCAATAGAGCTGATCTACTGTGTTATTTGCCCTTTGTGCGGTAACATTTGATTGGTGTATTATTAGACACAGACCACCCTGCTTCTGAGCCCCACTTGAGTTTCCATTCTTCTGCTGCTCAGCTTTGATGTCAGGCTCTCCTCCAGCAACCCAAACATACAGCGAGAGGATGAACGTAAAGGCAGAAGAGGGGCAGAGTCGCCGCGAGCGTGTTTCTGCTTCAGCGGAACGGCGATAGAGAAAGTAATCCAAGCCTCGGTGTTTATTTTAAGAGCTGATGATCTGGAGATGGCCATTAAAAGCAGAGGGCAAACAATTTAAGAGCAGTAAATCTGAATGGAGGAGAGGAGTGGGTGTGGGTGGACGGGGGAGTGAAGGAGGGGAGGATGAAGGGGTTCCTCTGCCACTCGTTCTGTCCCGCTTTACTTCCACGTAGTAAAAAAAAAGACTTAAGATGACAGTGAATTGGAGCAATCTGGCCTTCATTCTGCGGTTAGATTTTTATCTGCGGTTTTGGCCCTGAAAGCATCTCAGATCCCTGCTTTCTTTCCTTTTTTCCCCCGTTGTCTGCTCTTTTATTGTTGTTTCTGCTCTTTTCATCTGAGTTTATGTTCCCTTCTGGCCTGGCTGTAATATCGACCCTAACAAGATACCATTCGCACCGACAGGCATCCCAACTAGTCGCATTAACCCGACTACCACGGCCTTTTCCTCCACCAAGACCTAAACATACATGATATATGATCAAGCCGCCTCACAGCCAAGTGTTCTGTGTTTGATAAATGCTTAGAATATTTTTCTGCACTGATAGTGTGAAAGATTTTGTCTTTGGGCCCGGATTCAAACTACACAATCCCACTTGCTACGTCGGGAAATCCTAAAGATAAAAACCATGATTATCCCAGTAAACTAACGATGGCACACGTAGAGGACTACTGAGTGTTTTGTCGTGTCTGTATGTATAAAATTGTTCTCAGCTGCATTAGACTGTGAACTTTCTGTACATTGTTTTTGAGAAGCAGTGAAAGATTGTGAGGTAGCACCACGTGTTGACAACAAACAAGGTTAACAAACAGCAAAAGAACCTGTTGAGTTAAAGTAATGAACAAATAGTTAGCTTATATTTAACTTAAAGTACTGGATAAATAATTATATGCATCAATGAATGTCGCGATGTTGGTAGTGATGCATAAATGGTACAATTGCTAGTAATGGATTAATGACTGTTATGGTAAATAAAAGCAATTATTAAAGATTTAAAGGACTGGTGTGTAGGATTTTGACGTATCAGTGGTGAGGTATTATCCCTCCCTCTCTAGCTTCTTTACAATCGTGTAGAAGAACCTACAGTGGCTTCCATTTCAACTCAAACTAATCCAAAAATGAGCAAAAAAGTCGACCATGAGAGCTGAGATGGGTCATGGACTGTCCTATGACAACATCCACCTGTCACTCAGAGCAATCATGCCTGGGAATACATACAACTTTTGGCCCTAATGAAATTTAAATGGGTGACTTATATAAACATTCAACATAAAAGCAGCTACCATAGAGTAAAATATCTATAGAGACCAAAACTGTTTTTTTTAAACAGACTTAAAACGTGTTTATTTCAGCTGTGAAGTAGGACATTTTAACATGGAAGTCGATGGCACTGAGTCACTTTTTGAGCCAGCCTCAAGTGGACATTTGAGGAACTGCAGTTTTTGAAACTGCTTGGTTAAAAAAACAAAAACACCACAGACCTTCTCTAGCGCCATCGTTTAGTTTGTCACTTCTGGACAAAGAAGCATGATGTCGCAGCATGGTGGATTCAGTAGGACAGGATCCATCCATCCATCCATCCATCCATCCATCCATCCATCCATCCATCCATCCATCCATCCATCCATTCATTCACTATACACTGCTTTATCCTCACTAGGGTCGCGGGGGGTGCTGGAGCCTATCCCAGCTGACTCTCTCTTTAAGTAGACTCTTTCTACAGCAGCAGAAGCATTGATTTGTTCATACAGTAATGAAAACGTACTAATGAATGCTATATCCCATTTATACTAATCGATCCCGTCTACACCCTACACAATGCTCCTTTAAAGTAATAGATAAGATCAGTAGTTGAATTAGTTACCTAAGAGTAATAGCTTAACTGAATCGTGAGCCAGGTATTAATAAAGTATTACATGATTGAAATCATGCAAGTAATAGACTATTGGTTAAAATATCATTAAAAGCAATGGATAAATGATTCAAACTTTCAGGTAAGTGCCAGCTTAATTAGCTAAAATGGCTAAAAGTAAAGCGCTAACTACATAAATAGTTGCAATAATAAACTAAAAGTAACCAAAAATGGTGAAATAGATTTAAGCGATTGATAAATACTTGAAATAGACTTAAATTAATGTGCAAAAAGTTTAAACAGAGCAGTAGAAGTAATGAATAAAACAGTTCAGATGTAGCTGAAAGTCTTAGATACAGTTCAAACAAGCAGCTAGAAGTGTTGGATAAGTGATGTTGTTGAGGAGGGAGTGTTTGCATTTGACAGAGGAGACTTCTGACAGAAAAGGTTGGTAACCACTGCTGTATGTCATTATCTTCTTGCCAAATAGTTTGCTGTAACTGTTGATTGATGTTGATTGAGGCTGTCTTTTTGGCACTGCAACATCTCACTCGCAAGTTGTTGTTTTTTTTCACGCCGTGCTTTGCCGAAGCCATCGTCCCAGTGAGACATATTTGATATGTTACCCAAAACCCAAGTTACAAAAAACTGTGGTTCCCCCCCACCCCCCTTCTAGTCTCTCGCCCATCTCCTTTTCGGTGGTCTTCAGATGTGTGATGAAATAATCCCGACATATTTTCTATCCTAATGCAAAACAAACAGAGCCAAATTACACACATTCTTCCCCCGTACTGATTCGTGGAAGTTGTTAACCAAATAAAGCTCCCTTTTCTCTTTCTCTCTTTCCATCTCAGTGGATCGGTCCTGGCTAGAACTCTTAACTGAAATAGCCCCAAGCACAGAGCCTCTTTTGTGGTCAGGCTTTTTTTTTTTTTTTCTACAAGGTGTTTGTGAAAAAGAACAGGATTTTCTCTCCTGGGCTCAGGTCCCTGCACTGCTGCCTGTCTGGCTTTCTGAGTCCAGGTCTGGTAAACAGCCGTGTCTTACGCACACTGTTTATCACACTTGAAACTTTCGCTGGTTTTATTTTGGAAATGCTCAGGTTTTGCTTGGAACATCTCACAATGATTCCTTCTGGCCTTTTTTCCGTATGAGCTCCTGTTTCTTTTTCCCTTTATGTAGCTTGACTGCTTGCCCTGAACGTATATGCCAGGTGCACCAGATGTGTCTTTGACATTTCATATGGGGACATCTGCTCTTTGGCCTGCTCACATGGGTTGGTTTGGTTCGTATGCTAGCATAGCGCTCCATTCCCCTATGGACAGGGACATGAAGTAGCATTGACTGCATGCAATTTTAAGATAATGACAAATGCTACTAAAATGTTGTGGTTTTGTCTTGAACTGCATTCTACAGGAAAGTGCTGCTAATATGTCGTGTAACTCAATAGTATACCTACACTACTGTTCAAAAGTTTGAGGTCACTTAAAAATGTGAATATTTTTTCAATGAAGATAACATAAAATTAATCAGAAATCCAGTCCAGACATTGCTAATGTGGTAAATGACTATTCTAGCTGGACGTTTTTAATGGAATATCTCCATAGGGGTACAGAGGAACATTTCCAGCAACCATCACTCCTGTGTTCTAATGCTACATTGTGTTAGCTAATGGTGTTGAAAGGCTCATTGATGATTAGAAAAGCCTTGTGCAGTTATGTTAGCACATGGATAAAAGTGTGACATGAAATTGTTTGGCTGACCCCAAACTTTTGAACGGTAGTGTACATATTATGAAATCTTAAATATTCATAATTTCAGACTTCTAATGTTGTTCGTTACACCTCCACCACCCATATATAATAAACATTAAGGAGAACTGTAACCTTTCTGACCATGTCAACAAAAAACTGAAAATGCAGAAGCTTCATAAAAGTGGCATTTCTGGCAGAGCTGTTGGATTGCAGGGCATTAGATTGCACAGGTGTTCCTAATAAAGTGCCTAGAGTGATTTTGGACGCAGCTAATAATTGCCACTTTCTTGCACAGAAACAGAAAGTGGCATTCATACGGAATAAAAAACATCCTCTCACTTTAACACAGTCAACGGTTTTCCTCTACTTGGTTTGGTTTTACCAGTAAGTTATGGTGGCAGATGTCAGCAAAGTTTGGAAATACATTGCTTTGTGTAGCTTCTGTGCTGCCTGTTTTTAGGATTTACCATCATCCCATAATTTCCAGTTGTGACCACAGTGACAGCTGTTGAGCAACAGAAGCAAAGTCTTGCTTTGATCCTCTGAACCAAAAAACCACCACAAAGTTTGAAGAATCATCAGATTTTCAACTCTGTGACAGTCCTTGAACTAATCGTGTGTGATGTGCTGTTCTGTCAGAAAAATTCACCAAATCCATGCTTTAAATATGTATTGACAAATTGATAAAGTTACTTTTTACTCCACCAAGGAACGCGGCGGAGTTGTGTTGTTCGACGTACGTGAATCTGTCTGTCTGTGTTCAACATTACCCAAAAACAGACCAACAGGTTTGGATGAAATTTTCATGGAAGTTCAGAAATGACTCAAGGACCACCTGATTACATTTTGTCAGTGATGCGGCTTAAAGTCTGGATCCATGGATTTATTAAAGATTTCTGTATCATTGCAAGATAGCAGCATGGCGTCACTGTAACCATGACAAGTGAGCACTACGTAGTGTACACTACGTCAGCTGCCTGCTGATGATCACATGATTGCAATCCTACAGATCCATCGGTGTGGACTTTTCTGAAATGATACAAAGAACAATTGATTTATTTGTGGGGGTGTTTCCGAGCCCCATGAGTTCCCACCACCTGCTACATATTTCGGTCATGGGATTTGATATCCGTACATAACGTACACATGCATAACACACGCCTGTGCTCAGCGCAAGGTCATTTTGTTTATGGGTACATCTATATTAGATGACCACATTCTATGTTGCTGTGATTTCTGATCATCAATGACTACTAAAAAAATCTGCTTTATGACAATGCCATATGAGAGAATGGACAGAAAAAACAAAAATGTCTGCACTCCTTGGCTCAATTGAAAAGCCATGACAGAATCAGATGCAACCAGCAGTCACCAGAAAACAGTTCAGTGGCTATGTGGCTGAACTGCAGGCTGTGTAGAACAAAATAAAGTATGCTTGATCACGATAAATGAAGCGTAGCATGACTCAAGATCAGTATACAGAGGTGCAAGTTGTCAGGGGCTTGTTAGAAGGTACATTCAGCATAAAGGACTGAATATTGCAGTGAAGAATTAATACGAACATGACAAATAAATGCACCATAATGAAATCTCTCAAAACCAGATGGAAAGTAGCTGTTGAACTAGAGAGGAAGTTCGTCAGCCTGCGCAGCATGAGGAAACTCAGTGAAAACACAGTTCAGCATCACAATAACAACACGACTTGAGATAAAGAATAAATGCTTTAATTGAACAAATTGCACATGAATACCCAAGCAGTTAAACAGAACAACAGTTATACCTCTAGCAATTTAAGGTTTTTATTTCCACAACTCGCATTAATGTATGTTCTTCTAGAATCAACATCTCATTGCATTTTCCTCCTTGTGCTAATTTGACACTAATCTGTGGGGCTTCGTCTCATTGGCCAAATGGTGTGAATGCATGGCTCATGTGTCCGGGGTTTCATGTGATAGGTCAGATGTTCACATGCATGCTGCACGTTTTACAATATGCGTACAACACAACACTGGAGATGCTTTCCACTGGTCAGCACTAAGAGTTAACCACCACGGTGAGCGTAGGGGGGGTATTTGTCATGTAAAGACGCAGATGTTTTTCTTCGTGCAGTGCATCAGCTGTGGTCAACCAATGCTCCAAAGGAAAAGCAGGATAAGCTAGGGTCACCATCAAGCACATGCAAAGTCGTAGTTAAAAGCCTCTAACAGGCCGAGCGGTGAGAGGCCTTTTAATCACTGTTTGGCTGAACTGCTCATAGTTCACGTCCATATTTTAATGGGTCCCAAGCCAGAAAGCTCGTTCGACATTCAGTCTCAGTAACGAAGGTTTTTAAGTGGTACTACAAAGAGGAAAGTGCACATGCGTGGTACAGAGCGTCGTACGGTCTAAATTAAAGGTTGCTTGTGTGCGCTCGCTTTCTGCGGAGTGTTGCTCTGTGGTGTGTGTGATGTACTGTACATGTGTCCACGCTGAGAACACTATTACTTGGTTAACTAAGCCATTTTTAACAATGACAGAAGGACGCACAAACACACACACACTCCCTCAGTCAGGCGGACATGTGTTCCGCACAGCCTGTCATTACTGAAGCATTGATGTGGTCACTGGGTGGCACCGAGGCCTCTCATTATTGTTGTTTTATGACAACTTTCGCTCTCTTGCCCTACAATGCCCCCTCCTTCCTTTCCCCTCTCCTCCTCTGCCTCATGCATCCCCTCGTTCTTCCCTCAATCCCTCCTTTTCTCCCCCCTCCCTCCCTCGTCTCCCAGCTCGTCCAAACCCACATCCATTTCTCTTGCTGTTGCAATGGGATGCCTGTTTGTTTTTAGTGTATAAACCATCCTGACACACATCCCCGGGGCAAAGGGCGGATATAGGAATAATTTTTGGTGAGGAGGCGGGGGGGGGTAGCAGACGGTTTTGGTCTCCGTTTGCAGAGCTTCGAACTGGGAGGCGGTCCAGGCCTTGTTCCCAGTTTTGTCAATTGTGGTTGACAGTTATTGTTGTTGGTGTTTTGAATAATAGGGTTGGTGACTGCAGGGTGACATCCTGCCGTGACCCGCTGATGAGTGTTCTCTGTGTATGTTGAGGCCTGCGTCGTCACGTGTAAATTCAAATCGACTAGTTTACCCAGCGGCGGGCTTGGCATTTGCTGGAATTTCCCCCCTTTCTGCCTTCGCTCATCTACGTCTACACCTGCCACTCTTCTGTTTTGCTTTGAGGATTTACGACATTATGATTTGTTTATTAAAGGTCATAATTCATTATTCAACTGACTGAAGTTGAATAAACTTGACTGACTGAATAGCGAACACACCTCGTCAGGCACGAGGCTGCGGCAGGGGGTGAAAGCTGTCACAGAGAGCTCTCTGTTCGAGCAGAACTGTAACATATACATTAGTGGATGTTTAAGAAATTACTTTGTGTTTACAGGAGTCCACCAGAGGCTGATTTAAGGTGGCACTGTGAGATTATTCAGTGAAAATGGAAAGAGTTTTTAACGCTGTGACTGAGGTTTGCAGTGTGTATGCTGACACACTCACACACGGAGAATGTTGTGCACGCCTGCACCTTAATTAACGAGGTCTTTGGGAGTTTAGACCCTGCAGCGATGTCGGGTAAATGAGTGAAGCGAGTCACCTCGGGACAGCAACAGGTAAATCCTGTTTAGATCAGCCCCAAGGCACTACTTGATTCTTAATTTGGCTATAAACGCACTCCTCCATCCCTTCTCTCACCCTAATCACCTCAGCACCCCCTCGTAATCTTGCACATCCACCATCTCCTCATTTCGAAGGATTTTCTGAGCTCGCGAGGCTCTGTCTTTATCTTTGTCCTCTTGCAGCTCACCTGAAGCCGATCGCGCACACGGTTCGATGCACCGTGCACGCTGCACTCTGTCAAGTTGCTAAGCAGCCTGCTGGGTCACTCGAGGTGACAAATGTGGAGCAGTGGAGCAAGGTTACACTGACACTGTTATGTCAACATACAGTGACAGAATGAGCCTGTATAGTCAATGAGCTGTGTACAGGTATTGGACAGGCTGTCATATTTAGTTAGACAAATAAGGTGATATTTACACTCCGATATGGGCGCCGATGTAGCGAGATGGATTTAGCTTGTTCCTTTTTCTCTTCCGTTGGCCAGACAGTTAGCGTGAGTCTGTAATTAGCACCTCTAACTTTGTTACAGCTCCTAATTTCATTTTTGTCGGAAGCCCCATGACTAGCCGACCAACAACGCTTTGCAGCGAAGGCTACAGCACACCCGAGGCATCTTACACTCAGTGACATACCAGACCCTGTTGCCCCTGACTTGCTGTTCCACTTGGAACATCAGCGGGGAATTTCAACACGCTGCTTCCGTCTTCTCATCTGAACTCTGCAGGCATTGATAACTGCGGCTTATTTTGAGCTGTGCTAATTCTCACTTCTTACACAGCAAGTACAGAAATTATTTCATTTATTAATATTTAGAAATGGTGCTGATCCACAGGAGCTAAACATTTAATATATTCAGGAAAAACATAACGTATAACACTGATGTTTCTCAGACTTTCACTGCTTTTTTTTCTTTATTAAAGAGTTGTCAGCGGTCAAAACATCCACAGGAATCATCAGGCCATATTTCAGACTTAAAGTTGTTGTGGCAGCTGTGGTATCGTCAGTATTTTTTCATTACAAGTGTATTTGGAAAGCAGTTAAGGACCAATAGGATTCCAGCGTTCCTTCCTGATCCATCTGTGCTCCTGGTGTGAGTATAACTTACAGTAGCGTGGAGGGTCTCCTGAGGTCAGGGAGCTGAAAATCACAAAGACATGTGGAATGCTGAAAGTTGGCCAATACAAACAGGCAGGCCTGGCTCTCCATCCGTGCAGAGCTCAACAACCACCAGCTAACCTACCACCGTCCTCCTGCTCGGCCCAGGAGCAACTGCGCTGGCTGTTTGAAATGAATTGTGGCAACTAGGGGGTCGACAGCATGAAAAATTTAAATAGACTTATCGAGGGCTAACGGCTAACTTTGTATCAGAAAGACTGCTTGTATTTTGCCCAAATTCAGGTCACACACATGGTCTATAGCTGGTCCAAATGCAGCTAAAAGTGCCAGTTTTCATCCCAAAGTAGACAAAATCCCCACACCCAAAACTTATCCAGAACTGATAGCTATAACTGGGCCAGAGACAGCTCATTAAAGTTGAACTGCTGCCAGATCACAGCCCTGTCTGCTGACATTTAACCTTAATCAGCCTGATTGACCTGACTACCAGGGTCAGAGAATAATCACCTGACTGTAGTTTCCCTCATTTCCGCAGAGATTCTTAGTGGTTTCTCAGCTCATCATATCAGTTTTACAGGTCACAACTTCTTTTTTTTTTTGGTTCCTCTCACCTAGAAACATTTTAAGCCACAAACACAGCATAAAAACACAGTGAGGACATAGTGGAGCAGTTAAAAGTTACAGTCAGATATTTCTGTAACACGTTGATGGAGACCAAACACGGAGATACAAGAGAGTAAACACTGGAGTTGAAATTACAAGGCAACCAGAAAGTACTTTGTTCACTTGTGGGTTTGTAGTCATGATTGAACTGCAGCTGCAACAAAAACCCCACATGGTTTTCAATAAACTGGAGGCCAAAATGGCAATGACTGAAAACCAGACAATTTTGAATGTGGCCTGAGACTATTACTCATGCTATAGTTTTGAATACAGGCATACTCAAACTTCACTATTGGTTGTGTGTACATTTGATGTACCCATGGCATCCCCAGGTCACCTAATAGCTCCACCTCAGCCATGCTAAGCTAAGCTAATGGCCTTTGAAGAAATTGATTAGCTGCTACTACTTCATATTAAGCTGCCCTCATTATTTGTAAGAAATAAACTGAACTACCAACAGTTAACGAAAATGGATAATCTTAAAAAAAAACAATTAGCTTTAATAATGCTTTGGTTAATCACCAGTTCCTCACTTGGAAACTTGGTTCCAAATTGTCAACATCTAAGTCAAAACTGCAACAGGGACAGCTGATAAATTCATCTTAACAACAAAAGCAATCCAAGCCTATATTTGACTTGTTGTGGGTTTGTAGTCATGATTGAACTGTAACTTACACACAGCAAAGACACTTGTACAAGTACAGACAAAAGCAAGGAAATCTAGATGTGCCATCACAGTTAAATGTAAATTAAAGGTAGTCAAATGCTGAATGAGCACACTGCTTTGTATAGCAGTCATTATTAGTGTTTTTTGCGAACTATTTGCCTGCTAGGTTATGCAAGATTTATGTAGTTGATGTTTGTGCGTTTCTGATTTTTGTTAGTGTTTTATGATTAAAACAGCTGGAAACTCCAGCAACATAAAAAGACTGGCAGCCACCATGTTGAGTCATCCAGTGACGTGGATGTAAACGCTCACGAGTCATAAACATGGGAGTCTTTCCCATCATTACCTTCCCTCTCACATGACGTGAGCACAGCATGACCAGCTGCAGCTCTCAAACCAGCAAGCTTTCAGCGAGTGTCATTTATTTACTATGTTTGCGCTGGTTGATATTTGCAAGCTGATTAAAAGCTGCAGCATAGGTGGTGTTACGGGAATAAGTGAGGCATGAATTATTGCAGCATCATGATTGCTAAACAGGTGACTCATTGTGACCCGTAATTATTGAAAACATCCCCTAAAGTGGGTGTTAGGCTATTGCATGTGGCTAGTAGCTTGATTTGTATATTGTCTGCACGCTTGGCTAAAAAGAAAACCGACATAAATGTACCACATTTAAAGTTTAGTTAAAGACTACACCTTTGCCTTTTCCCACAAAGTCCAGACGTTTGAATTTGGAACTGAAAACAGACTTCACAAGGAGCTGACTCGGTTTTCTTTCCCCATTTTCTAATCAAAACCATTACAAGCTTCACCCACAGAGGGACGATCCATGAGGCTCAGTTTCTCTCCCCGGCACACATCCATAACAATAGAGGGCATTTTGGTCCAGCAGAACTCAGTTGGCTGCATCAAAATGAAGGCAGCAGTTAGGGTTTCACTTACAGAGTCAGAGAAAGAGAGCACAGAGGGGGAGAGAGAGAGGCACAACGAGAAAACAAACACACAGGGATTGTTGAATTATGGGTAAAGACAGCTGAGGCTAACCAGGTTTGGTTTCCACGGTGCAGTGGGGGGCTTATTGAAAAACAAAAAGTCTATGACTCAGTCTTGCTCTCAAGGAGACTCTCAGGCTGTAGACTTTGTCTCCCCAGAAATTCAACAAAAACACATGCAGTTGAATATAAAGGAGAACACCTTCAAAAACATAAAACCCCAGGGTTCAATATGGTCACGAAAATGTTCCACGTATCCTCACTGTTAATGCCAGAAAGGGAGGAGGATTGAGGGGGGAGTGGTGGAGGAATGGAGGGAGGGAAGAGTGAGGGAGAGGAGGGATCTGTCCTCACATTTGCTATCAATTTAGGGCACTGAAAATAAGCACCAGGTTTCACTGGAGCCGAGTAGAACACCAGGAATGTTTTTCTATATAAAACCGAGGGAGGGAGAAATTGAGAGAAATGGAGCTGGGAAGAGAGTGAAAAAAAAAGTGGGAGATAAGGTTAAGAGAAGGGGGCAGAAAAAAGTGAGAGACAAAGGGGAAAAAAAAAAAAAAAAAAGGCCAGAGACGAAGGTTTCTGTTTGACAATGGCACCTTGGGTCCAGATGTAGAACTGCTGTAGTCGGACAGCTTATGGGGCAAAAGTGAGGCAGATGGTGAGTCAGTGAGACCCCAATGACCCTGCAGCGATGAGCAGATACTTTGATAATTGAACCCCGAGGTGGGTGCAATATTCAATCGGACTGTTCTGCGTGTGATTACGGTGATGCAGGTTTGAAGGCGGCACGCACACATACACAGATGGAGGTTTCTCGAAAAACATAAAAATGCACATGTTTAAGGAACAACAGTCACCCACACAGAGTTGTCGGAGGCAGCTTCTTTTGTGAGTGTGATGGTGTCAGTGGGCTCGGCGGAGACTGGAGACTCCCCGAGGGCTCTGACTAGGCACAACGGATGAAGGAGGTTATCTTTTGAGAAGATAATCGATAGTTCTAAATTTGAGCAGCAACACGCTCCCATTTCTGCTTGTGACACAGCTGAAACAGATGTTAGCTAGTGTTAAAGTTCCACCCTTCACCTGCTTCCTGCACTGTTTGCTTCACCACCACCATGAGGTTTTTTACAAAATCCTGCAGTTTATGGATTCCCCAGGTGGTACGTCTGCAGATACCAGGAGGTACATGGGATGGTTGCCAGGTCAGCTGTGAGAACTTTAGTTTATATGGTGGAATTTACAAGAATGCTAGTTAGCAACGTCTCAACACTGAGCCAAATGATTTTAATAAAAGGGTGAAATAAAAAGCTACAAGTCATGAATCAACAGTTCAAAAAGATAGCCAAAAGCATTAGAGAAATAACAGAAGGAGTTATCTAACAGTACAGATAACTAAAATGAGTAACTAAAAGAATGAGTAACAATTCAATTAGCTAAATAGCTGAAATGTTTTGCTAAAAATACAGATAAACAATTGAAATGGTGAACTAAAACTAATAATTAGGTAAGATAGCTAAATGTAAATGTGTTTGTTAAATGTAAAAGATAAAAAGCTGTAACATTAGCTACACTGGTAGTAGATAAAAATTGAAATGGTTAGCTAAAAGCAATGGATAATTAGTTGAAAATGTGTTACTAAGAGAAGGAATAATTACTGAGTAAGCTAAAAGTAACTGGCTTTAGCTAAAATCTTTCATTTAAAGTACGAATAACAATTGAGTTCTCTGAAAGAAATGGATAAATAGTTGAAAAAGTTACGCTAAAAGTATGGATAATACATAGGTTAGCTAAACATAACAGACAAATAGTTTCTGAAAAGTAAAGATAGTTGAGTTAGCTAAAAGGTAGAGATAAATATCTGAAGATAATAGCTCGGCTAATGTAAACTACTGGATAAATGTTTTGCTAAAATATAGATAAAAGTTGAGTGAGCATAAAGTAATGGTTAAAAAGTTTGCTAAAAGTACAGTTGAGCTAACTGAAAGGAATAGACAATGCAATAGCAAAAAGCATGGATAAATAGCTGGAAAGGTGATGCTAAAAGTATGGATAATAATTAGGTCAGCTAAACGTGCTAGACAAATAGGGCCTGAAAAGTATAGGTCGTTGAGTTAGCGAAAAGAAAGAGATAAATATCTGAAATGTTTTGCTAAAAGTATGGATAACAGCTGAGCCAACTTAAACTGCTAGCTAAGGGTCTCGCTAAAATATGGGTAACAGTTGAGCTAACTTAAACTACTGGCTAAATGTCTTGCTAAAATATGGATAACAGCTGAGCCAACTTAAACTGCTAGCTCAGTGTCTCGCTAAAATATGGATAACAGTTGAGCTACCTTAAAGAAATGGATAAATAGTTCACTAAAAATCCAGTTGAGCTAACTGAAAGTAACAGATCATTAGTTAGCTAAAAGTAAAGATAAGTAGTTGTGACACTTTACTCAGTATGAATAGATGACATGTCAGGTTCCTGCCACTCCAAAGTAGTAACACTATGAAATACAAATATTGTAATAGCAGCACTTGTATGTAATTAGAAGCAGTTGTGTTAAATAATGTCCAATTTAACATTAACTCAGATGAACAGTGGCTTGTTTTAATGCCGTGGTACTTGAGTTTATGTGGCGGATTGTGGGGGACACCAGACAAAACAACAGAGGAACCACTGCTGGATACATTAGCAGTTTTGAGAACTTTACAAAGCCAGATTAATATACAGTCGGTTAGGAGTTTGTATACATGAGGTTGTGGGACATAGTGACCGTCTTTCAGCGAGTTGGACTCCGGCGACAGTCTTAAGTCGAGTGGTTGACCCTCTAACAAAGCTCCCTTCACCCGGCTCTTCCCACCAACAAAGTGCTGCTCTTATGCTGATAGAAACAGTTGAAAAAGACTCGGAGTAGAAACAAGGCGGGAGTTAAAGAGAAAGAAAGCTAGAGGGGAGAAAAGGGGGGTAAGAGACAGACCAGATGTGTCTTTTGTTTAGATTTGAACGGAGCGGAAAGGAAGGGTGTAGGAGTTAGGAGGCGAGCTTTGCAAGGAAGAGAAAGAGAGAGGGAAAGCAAGTGGGAGTGAGTGTTTTTTTTTTTTAAGGGTAGGACTGTAATGAAACCAAAGCATTCAAAGCTGAGCGCCTGTACGTGGGGAGAGGGGGCTGCGCTATACAGTATGTGATTACCTACCAGCAAAACCACATTCATTATACTAATTGCTACAATGGTCCCAGTGGTTGGGGGCTGAAAAGGGGGCGACGGTGAGAGGGGCTGCATTGTTAACATTTGTTAGGCTCATTGACTCCAGAATTCATGGTGTCTGTCATTATAGGTCGCTGGGATATTCTCCAGGGCCCGTATTTATGCAGAAACTGATAATCTGGGGGTCGAGCCGAAGCCCCGTTTCCTCTAAATCTCAAACAGCCTACATCAGCATCCCAGACCCTACAAGCTTAAAGCATGCATAACAACATGCTACGCCTCCGTCCAGATTGCCATGCATTATCACGAGTGCACACATTTAGCATGTGGTATGCATTCGGGCCCCCTGAAAAGCAGTAAGACATTAACCAAAACAGAACCACAGAGGCCAAGAATTGAATGATTGAAAGACGAGGCCTTCCCTGCATTTTGCTGCACAAAACAGCCAGGCTTCCAGCAGCTTGTGTCAATATTTCACTCGGTGTGTGTGTGTGTGTGTGTGTGTGTGTCTGTGTGTGTCTGTGTGCGTGCCCAGTGTATGCAGAGAGCTCCGAGCAGATGACTGCTATGACAGTTAGAACATGTGCGATGGTGAGCACACAGAGACTCACACAGCTCAATCTGTTGAGTGTCGAGCCCGAATCGGCCCAACTGGGGGAATGTTGCCAGTTGTGATCACCAATATGGCCAGCAGTTGTTTGTGAAACGTTTGCAGCACATTGCTGAATTCTTTAGCATGCCTTTACAGGAAATGAAGGACTTAGTGACTGAAATCCACCACCCCCCTCTCTCTCCGACCACACTCTCGCCTCTTGCACCGTGTGTGTGTGTGTCTTCCTGCAAACTCTAAGCTTGTTTACCGTGTGATAACTATCATTGCAATCATATATTGTCAACAATAACTCTCAGCTCCTCTTCTTTACCCATCTGGCTCGGCTCTTTTATCAGTCGGCCCACAGTGACGATCTGTTTTTACTCTTTGCATGGAGAAGTGGTGCAGAGAAACAGCCTCGTAGGTGGCTGAAAGGGTTTTTCCTCTCTTCCTCTTTTTGCTTTCTCCACTGATGGAGGAAAATTAATCACAAGTAAAGGTCCCAAAAATCCCACTAAAGGACATATTATCAGCTACGTAAGCTTCCATTATTAGAAGTAAAACATCATCTAACTGAGGTCTGGCGGTGTAGAGGTTCACAAGAGGGTCAGGAGATAAATCTAAAAGGATGTGACATGATTAATGAGAGCGATGGAGGTGAATAAACAACGTATTGTCAGCGTATCGTAATTTTTACACGAAGCCCAAGGCTGAAAAACCTGCAACTAATAACTGCTGCTTTCAGATAAATGAAGCCGAGCACAGAACAATGCTTTCCTGTAGTATGAAATATAGGACATAAACAACCGTTCTCCCACGCGGGGCACTGGGAGAACATGTAAACTCTGCTCAGAAAAGCTCCTGCAGGCCAGCTGGTTCAAACCCAGAACCTACCTGCTGTGAGGCAACACCATGATACGGTATCATATGTCCTATTATTACAGCTTCACTAGCGACACATTAGCTTCTACGCAGCATTTAATGTTAGCTGACACTGTTTACGCATACATGCATATTGGATAATGTTAACTACTGCAGTCAAATGATTAAAAAGTTTAATCTGATTAATCATAGGGTTTCTGTGGATTAATTTCGATTAATCCCAATTAAATATCATTCTTTTTTAATCTATATTAATCGTGTTTCAGTCAGGCCAGATAAATTTTAACTTAATGTTCCTTTCAAATGTAAATAAAAGCTGAGAAATGTTTTTTTCCCCCACAATGATGCCTCTTACATCAACTTATTATCTTTTGGGAAACACCTGTGTCATTTACAATTAGGAAAAAAAACTTGCTGGTTGAAGAAAAGTAACTTTAACCCTCATGTTGTCTTCATTTCCGGGCTCCAAAAATGTTGTTTCCTTGTCTGAAAAAAATCCCAAAATTCAGCAAAAAAAATTCCCCACATTTGTGAAAATTTGCAAAACCTTCAGGAAGAAGTTTCCAATAATTCCTTAAAAGTTTCTTGCCACAAATTTGGCAAGAAAATCCTTGTAAATATTTTTAAAAAATTATTTAAAATCTTCTAATAAAAATCCTAAAAATATCTAAAGTGATTACATATATGTACATATAATATTTTCTTTAAGAACATTCACAAAAAAATCAACCAAAATCTAGCGAATTTCACAGGATTTTGGTTGATTTTTATTGTGAATTTTCTTAAGAAACATTTTTAACATTTCTTTTTTTCCACCCGAAATTGTTCAAAGATTTCCCAAAAATGTTGAAATGTGGACATCAGAAGTTTCACTGTGAAAATATATATTTTTTCCAAATTTTCAAACTTTAAAACGGGTCAATTTTGACCCGCAGGACGACACGAGGGTTAAGTTCAAACATGCTAGGGGTGTGAATAATTTTGGCATTGACTGTATACATGTATAGCATTCATATTTCCCAGTGAGACGGTCAACGTGCTGTTCAGCATCTTCCATTTTGAGTTGGTTGGTTGTGCCTGTAGACTAATAAACTGCTCATTTGTGCATTTCGGCGACATGCGTGACGGTAAGTCTACTTCGACAAACTGCCCAAAACGCATTGCCAGAGACGTTTCAGGGATTTTAAGTCATTGTGATGGGTTAATCGCTTTAAAAATTTTTAATCAGATGGATTAATCCGCATTGACTCTCTAATATTATCTAGTGCAAGAAATGTTAAAGTGTTGCACAGGTTCCTCAAAATAATTCTTAAATTCTGTACTTGAGTAAACGTACTTTCCACCACTGGCTCTTCTTCCCCTTTTCTTCACCTCCTTCTGCTTTCTCTCTCTCCCTCTTTGTAGCTGTGAGCTCTTTGTTGCTGCTCTCTAGGCCAGCAGAGACCCAGGAAGAGTCGGTCTGGCCAAGGTGGCTGCTGTCTGCTGACACAGCCAAAGTAAATGAGCAATTCTTCCTCGGTCTCCTGGAAGTGTGCGCTACTGTTGTAGGAGGCTCAATTCGGAAGGGAATTCCACTCTGTGTGTGTGTGTGTGTGCTGGATTTACATTGTTCACATGACTTTTATGTGTATGTTTGCATGAGGTGTGTGGTCAACAATCGGTCAACAACGCTGACGACAGATTTCCGTCAACCGTCAGCTGGTTTTTACATCGGTTAGAAATAGCCGTGGGGCTATGGGAAGAATTGGGGGGGGGGGATCAAGTGGGACGGGATGGGGCCGGCATGATAACGGCGCTGTGGGTCTGCTTTCTCGCTGGAGGCTGACAGCTCACGGATGATATCGTGTTTCCTCATCCTGGCACATCACCCCTCATCAGAGTGCCACCCCCCCCAACTTTCCACCTACCCCTGCAACCCTGCCCGGGCTGAATACTGCGTGGGTCAGAGCTAAACCGCAGGGCCCTGAGTAATCAGACCACACACGCTAAGGCGAGCGGAGACGGGGATGACGCCGATTCGGGGGATTGTTGTTTTTGGGCTGAGGTTTTGGGTGAGAACTTCTTTTTTTTTTTTTTTTTTTTTTTTTTTTGTGCAGGAGGTGCTGTGTGGAAATCTTTAAGATCCAAGAACAGAAATAAAAAAGAATGCTGGAGGAAGAGAAACACATAAAAAGTAAAGGATAATGGGGTCAGTTCGGGTCAAGGGTTGAGGCTGCTGTAGGGGTGTTTGAGGTGAAATTAGCTCCTCTGACCTGCCGTGCTGTCACATTTTATCGAAGAAGTCAATGGACTTTACTTAAAATTCTGCTAGAGATGTAGATTCTTTTGAAATACAGTCCAAAGAAAAACCTCGAACAGGTGCTGGATTAGGTTACAGGTTATTTATAAGTTTGTTGGTGTGCGCTGTTGACATCAGAGCTTCAGGAAGAGCTGAACGAGTCGACTAAAATCACATTATATACACATGGACTTATGCACAATATGCAGCAGGTCGCTGGACTGAAAAGGCCCAGATATAATACAAGTTCTTTTCCTTGTCTTTTTTTCTTTTGTTTTTGCGTTTTAAAAAATGTAGAATTTTTATTCATTTTCAGTTTCCCTTTTTACCCTCGTCTTGTCCTCATCTTTGTCAATTTTGACCCGCTTTAAAGTTTGAAAATATGGGAAAAAATTATTTTCACAGTGAAGCTTCTGATGTCCACATTTTCAACGTGTTTAGGAAATCTTTGAACATTTTTTGGTGGAAAAAAGAAATGTTACAATGTTTCTTTATGAACATTCACATAAAAATCAACCAAAATCCAGCGAATTTCGCTGGATATTGGTTGATTTTTATGTGAATGTTCTTAAAGAAAATATTAGAAGTTTTACTTATATATGTGTAATCACTTTGGATATTTTTTGGAATTTTTTGGGAAGATTTTTACTAATTTTTTTTGAAAATATTTACAAGAATTTTCTTTTGGGGGATTTTTTTTTTAAATAAAACTTTTAAGGGACGTTTTTAAGGAATTATTGGAATTTTCTTCCAGAAGATTTAGCAAATTTTCAGAAATGTGGGGAATTTTTTTGCTGAATTTTTGGATTTTTTTCAGACAAGGAAATAATATTTTTCGGTGCCCGTAAATGAAGACAACAGGAGGGTTAACTCAACGGTGTACACTACCAGTTAAAAGTTTGGACACACCTTCTCATTCAGTGCTTTTTATTCATTTGTTTTATTTTCTACATTGTAGATTAAGACTGAAGATCAACACTTTTTTGTTTACAACATAATTCCATATGTATTCTTGTATAGTCTTCATGTCTTCAGTATTAATCTACAATGTATATAATGATTTAAAATAAACCATTGAATGAGAAGGTGTGTCCAGACTTCTGACTGGTTGTGTGCGCTCGTTGTGTTCTCTCTTTTAGGTTCTGTTCTGACTGTATTGTGTTACTTTAGCTTCCAGATTTAGTCACATCGTGGGTAAAAGTTGACTTCTGTCAACTGTGATCAAAACCTGCTAAAACATTGTCCATATCAGTCAATAAAAAATTATTTTGTGCTGCCAGATTCAACATTTTCTCTTGTAGATTTTGGGAAACTAATGCTCATAACATCCAAAATAGTTTGACTTAATATCGTCTAGCGGCCAAAAATAGGCTCGGATTGGAAAAACGCTGTGATTAAAATGTAAGATTTGGAACAGTCTAAAACAAGATGATTAAAGCTAAATTTAAAGGGAAATTAAAGGTGACGCTCCATCGGTGTGAGGCCGACTGCATGGAGCTGCTGCTCGTCCTCAGGACTCGTGATTAACATGAACACAGAAACAGATGCAGAAACAAACAGAGTGCGCTTGTTTTCTGAGCAGGTTTCCGCGTGCATGCGGCTCGGTGACAGCGATGACAGCTGAGACCTGCCCTCCCCGCTCGTTCTCTCTTTGCTCCGTGGCACGAGGCGCTCCCTAGCAGGGTGCATTTGAAGTGGCTTCTGGGAGGCCCTGGAGCGTGCCGAAAGGTCAGAGGTTACAACAACTGGGCCTCCCTGGACCTCCCCAACACCCCCCTCTTACCCCCTTAAACCCCTCTAACCCCCCCCCCCCCCCCCCCCCACAGACACACACACACACACACTCACACACACCCTCCTGTTTTCATGTCAGGGCCACAGATCACTTCCAGATCCGCCTGACACAGTCGGCAAAACAAGACACTTTCTCCTGTTAATCCTGCGCTCACCGCTGACAACTTAACTTTTCAATGTTGACTCTCCTGGTTCTCACACACACTCACACACACTCACACCTCCCCTCACCGTCTCCATTGTGCCTTTATTAAGTTACAAACACGTTTCACTGTACACACACACACACACACACATGAATAGGCTATTGTGTTTTGAGTGTTAACAGAAAAGATTCTATTGTGTTCAGTTTCGTGGGTGTGTGTGTGTGTGTGTGTGGTACTCGTAGACACGTGCGCAGCTTCTAAGGAGGATGTTTTGTTCCCCACCCCTCCACCCCCCGCTAACACACAAGAATCTGTCGTTCGCTCAGCGAGGTGTGAAATTGCACTGTCATCCGCTTCACCTGTCAGAGAGGGGGCCGGCGAAATGACTCAGTTCCTTCTGTCTGATCCTCAGTCACCCTCTCTCTCTCTGGCGCTTATTTTCCTGGAGATCTGGCTTTCGCTAAGGCAGCGTTCGCCGTATCGCCCGCCGCCCCTCCCCTCTCAAGCTTAACATCTGTTTCTAGTGAGGGCCAGAAAGGGGGATGTCGAACTCTTAAAATTAATTAGCGCATTACCAAATGCTTGAGTTAGAAGAGGCCTCGCAAGGCCCCCCGTTACTCACCCCACTCCACCACTCCTCGCTTCTCCCTGCTCCACCAGGCCCACATCTCTGCGAGTCCCGGGGGCCGGTTTATCACCCAGGACCAATTAGAGTAGGAAGTGAGGTCGCTGACCCTCTGTCAGGCCTCATCAGCTCCTGTGTCACCTGACAGGGCCCATGCCACCCCGAGGAGGAATATACCGAGAGAGAGAGCAGCACTCAGACATTCCTCGTACCTGCGAGAAAACAGGGATTGCTCATTTTTTATTTACGCTTTATTACTTCTTCTTTTCTTTTTTTTTCCTCGTGCGGCTGCTGGAGCCTTTCCAAGCTGAATTTTGTCAAGGGAATTCATTGTTTAGTCTGTTAAAAGTATCAACAGATAATGTCGACACGCTCAGCCGCAATCAGATACCTGCCAGCGGAGGGAAAATAAAACAAGATGAAGAGCCTGCAGTGTTCTCTCAGGCTGAGTGTCTGGGAGCTAAATGTCAGCGTTTCAACGGCATGTGGTCGTAAACTAAACTAAGCGACACGTTTTGACCCAGGGATGGCAGTAGAGGAAAGGTCAGATGATTACAATTCATCCTGAGGGGGAGAAGACGGGACCGAAGTTCATAGCAGTGAGTTTGACCCTCGTGTCGTCCTGCGGGTCACAATTGACCCGGTTTAAAGTTTGAAAATGTGGAAATAAAATATATTTTCACAGTGAAGCTTCTGACGTCCACATTTTCAACATGTTTGGGAAATCTTTGAACATTTTTTGGGTGGAAAAAAAAAATGTTAAAAATGTTTTTTTTAAGAACATTCACAAAAAAATCAACCAAAATCCAGCAAATGTTGCTGGATTTTGGTTGATTTTTATGTGAATGTTCTTAAAGAAAATATTAGAAGTTTTACTGATATACATGTAATCACTTTAGATATTTTTAGGATTTTTTAAAATATTTTTACTCATTTTTAAAAATATATTTACAAGAATTTCCTTGCTAATTTTGAGGGATTTATTAAAAATATAACTTTTAAGGGAAACTTTTAAGGAATTGTTGGAATTTTCTTCCTAAAGGTTTTTCAAATTTTCAGCAGTTTGGGGAATTTTTTTGCAGAATTTCTGGATTTTTTTTTCTTCAGATTTTTATGTGAATGCTCTTAAAGAAAATATTAGAAGTTTTACTGATATACATGTAATCACTTTAGATATTTTTAGGATTTTTTAAAATATTTTTACTCATTTTTAAAAAAATATTTACAAGAATTTCCTTGCTAATTTTGAGGGATTTATTAAAAATATAACTTTTAAGGGAAACTTTTAAGGAATTGTTGGAATTTTCTTCCTAAAGGTTTTTCAAATTTTCAGCAGTTTGGGGAATTTTTTTGCAGAATTTCTGGATTTTTTTTTCTTCAGATTTTTATGTGAATGCTCTTAAAGAAAATATTAGAAGTTTTACTGATATACATGTAATCACTTTAGATATTTTTAGGATTTTTTTAAAATATTTTTACTCATTTTTAAAAAAATATTTACAAGAATTTCCTTGCTAATTTTGAGGGATTTATTAAAAATATAACTTTTAAGGGAAACTTTTAAGGAATTATTGGAATTTTCTTCCTAAAGGTTTTTCAAATTTTCAGCAGTTTGGGGAATTTTTTTGCAGAATTTGTGGATTTTTTTTTCAGATTTTTATGTGAATGCTCTTAAAGAAAATATTAGAAGTTTTACTGATATACATGTAATCACTTTAGATATTTTTAGGATTTAAAAAAAATATTTTTACTCATTTAAAAAAAATTATTTACAAGAATTTTCTTGCCAATTTTGAGGGATTTATTAAAAATAAAACCTTTAAGGGAAACTTTTAAGGAATTATTGGAATTTTCTTCCTGAAGGTTTTACAAATTTTCAGACATTTGGGGAATTTTTTGCAGAATTTTTGGATTTTTTTCAGACATGGAAATAATATTTTTTTGGTGCCTTTAAATGAGGACAACAGGAGGGTTAACTACAAATATGAAGCCTTTCAGTGTATCGTCAACGCCATTAAGGTTCATCATCCGGGGACACGAATTTCGGGATAAAATTTGCTGCCAATCTGTCCATAAATGAAAACTATGGGCTGTTGGCAGCACTTAAGTCTGTAGAATTTATCCTCTGAGAGCCGTGAATGTCTTGCAGGTCTATTTCTTTTGACGATGTGATAAAACTTCGAATCTTTCTTGAGTATTTTCAGACTTGGAACCAGAAGGTCTGCTATTATACCTTTAGCCAGCTGTGTGGGATGGAAAACACAATCGACATAATTAATTACTTGACAGTTTGATCCCAATTTAGCGGATTGATGTATTTACTGCGACACCTAAATGCTAATTTATATCTTCTCCTTCCTTCTTCCATGTTTCTGCTGCCGACCTGCTGCTGTCTCAACAAAAGGTAAGAGACTTTTGTACTGATAAATATCTGCACACAGTGTTGTCACGCTCATACCACATCCCTCCCTCTACAATGAACCACATCTCCTCTTGTGTACGTTCTTCTGCTTCATTGTTCTTCACTGACGTCCTTCTGAAAGGTTCCTGCAGCGGTGCATAAATCGATAACCTTCATATTGTTTAGCGCGACATTGAAGTCCATCGCCAGCGTTCAGTGTCATTACAGGTGTCGTATGTGCTTTGTGTAACCACTAATTTTACACTATAGCCTTAATGAGATTTTTAGTTGTGTCATTTTTTATTAATAAGTGATTGTTTCCATAATAAATAATGATGGAATTTGTAAAGCCATGATCATAATGAACATAAAAATGCATGCAAGATTTATCCCATGGACTTCAAAAGTCCCTCAATTATATATTAAGTAACTTAAAGGTCCCTTTATGATGAAAATGAGCAAAAATTAGACCCTCAGGTGTAAAACTAAACCAACCAATAGTCGTCTAGCTCAAATGCAGGCAGCGTATTCTTCCTGAAGGAGGCGGGATCAGCAGCAGCTCATTGGTTTTCAGAATAAAAGTTCTCATTTAAAATAGCCCTTAAACAAGGGGTTAGTCAGATTATCCATCTTCGCAGTATTTTGAGCTGAAAGAAATGAAAAAAAAAAAAACACTGTGAGGATGTGTGAGATTTTAAATAATTTGCTGTCAAATAATGCTAAAAATGTACTTTTACATCATGAAAGTTTTCAGTCGTGTGTGTTTGTCCACATGTCCTGGAGTTTAATTGAGGCGATTCTCCTGTAGTTTGGAAGTTTCGTGTTTATAAATGGAGGAGTGTTACGGAGTCAAAATTCAGAATGATTCTGCAGTGTTTTGGACCGAAGCCCTCCCATTGTCCTGATCTGTTCTGATGGAGACAGAAGAGTGTTTGAAGCTCCCACTCCTCCTCTCCTTCTGTCAAGTCTCGACTACAGCACCTTAATTTGTTCCCAGACTACATTTTTGTCACCCTCCCCTCCCCTCCAAATCATCTCTGCCTCCTCCTCTTCATCCTCCACCTTTTACCCCCCCCCCCTCTCTTGCATTAAAATCCTCCACTTCTTGTTGCTTTATTTCTTCTCTTTCCTCCTACCGGCTCTATCTCCCATTACTCCAGCTCCTCCTCCGTAACATTCGGCTTATCTCACCCCATCTCCCCTCTCAAGATCTCTGCTTCTTTTCTCCTCCCTTCCCACCCCTCCCCCCAGCCTTCCCCACTCCTTCCTCCCAGCCCCGGTTCTGTTTGCGCCTGTTTACCTCCATCGTTCCACCAGATGGTTTGTGTTAAAACTCTACGTTTGACAGCTCGGCAGATTTTTTTTTTCTTTACTTTCTTTTTTTTCCCCCCTGATATTATTCTAACATCTAGAAGAGGGGTGGGGGGTTTTGCTCAGACCTGGAGGAACACAGAAGAAGGACAAGCAGGGGGCAAAAGGAAATTAAAATATGAAAAACCCTGATGTATTAAAAGCAATTATTCCGTCAAGCAAAGGGCAGCAGTCATCACTGGGCCCTTTTTGGTTCGGTTCCCTGTGTTACTTTTTTTTTTTTTTTTTTTAAATAAATAAAGGCACATATAATGTAATATTGATTTAAATCACATCTGTTAGGGTGATTTCATCCACCCCCTCTCCCTCTGCTCCACGTCTTTTGGAAGGGAGAAGGGGCCCGGGCTGCCAGAAATAATTGCTTGTTTGCTGGTATTTACTTAAAATCTGTCAAAGACGGAGAGAGAAAATGAGTAAGTGCAAGAGTTAGAGAGGGAGACAGACAGAAAGGGAGACCACTCGGCCCCTGCACAGATCATTATCTGCCGCTTGTCTTGCTGCTGCTGCTGCTGACATGGAAATGTGTACATATGTGCAGCGTTTTCCACGGATACTGTACATGCTGGCCCCGGAGTCGCAGCAGAATAAGATGCTCGTCGGAGAGCTCCTTTGGATTCAGGACCAATCACATCGAACCGGGATATTTCAGTCAGCCGCTCCATCGTAAACTTTTGCTTCTAAAAAAATGCAGAAAATACAAACTTGACATTTTAAACATCGCAAAATTACAGGACATGTCCCAAAATAGACATTTAGGAGGACAAACCAAAACCGAAGACAAACAAATCAGCGTCCATAAATCTGCCGAAAAATCACAGGGAACAGCAGCGACAGACCTTCAGTGACCCGGCGATGCTCAGCAAACATCCAGTGGCACCGATCTGACGAAATACGAACGAGCAGAAAGCAGAGCTCAGGGTCTGACGTTTCATTAGCGAGCGCCCTCCATGCAGCTCTTCTGGTTCCTGAATGCGTGTTAGGCTGTAGGTGTTAACGCGTTTCCATCGCATCGGCAAAAACATGTTCGACTTCCTCCGTTTTCACACAAAACCTAAATTTCTCACTGAGCTTCTAAAATGCGGGAGAATGATGGAAGATTTTTTTTTAAAGATCCACGTTAAAAAAAACAAGAGCGAGCAACTTATAACAGCAGGTAGGATCAGAGTGTAGGTGAAAATCTGATCATTTTAAGCCATTCAGGGCAAATCTCATGTCATTCTGGACGAATTTTCTGTGATTCTGGATCATTTTCAAGTCATTTTGGACAATTTTCAAGTCATTCATTGAGCAAAAATGTTTGCAAGAGTGAAAGAATCACAAATCAGTTCCACACTCGGGTGTCAGAATAACGCTTCAGACGTTCCCATGAAGACTTTTGTTGTCACAACTAAAGTAAATGAGTCGTGTCTTAGAAAGATTAGGACCAGTTAGAACCTACAGCCTATTTCAGAAATCTAAATCACTCCATTCTGCCTATCAGCTGCTCAGTAAACTTCACTTGTGCGAGATTAAAAATAGCGCACTTATTTTATTTATATTATTTCATCCAGTGGTGCTGCCTTCCTGTCTCATTTGTCTTAGTAAATCGTGAGCGTATTTTTCTCAGTAAAGCCGCTCAGTCACAAGAGTGTGATTGTCTCGCTTTAAAATGCTTTGCAAGGGCAGGATCAGAGCCCGCTGATAACATTTATGTGTGATAAGTGGTGTTTTACAGGAGCTCGCTGCAGTAACAGTACAGGAACAGGGACTCTTTATTTCTGACAGCGAACACAACACACAGACTTTCAGCAGCTATTCTGCTTCTATTCTGCTCATTTTAACCAGCTTCCTTCAAGTGGATGTGCAGCTAAAAAAAACACGTAGTAACTCTATTAATTCCAATAATTATTATGTGTTTGTTTCCCCTTAAAAGTAAAAGTACTCAGTGCAGGAAAATGTCTCCCTTGGCTGTTGTGCGATAATACAATTGATTTAATTTGATTATTTTCACTCATGATTTCATGTAAAAGCAGAATTTTACTGTTGTAACTCGAACCGCCTGCAAATCAGAATATGACTAATTAACCCTCTAAGACCCAAATATATGTAAAAAAAAAAAAAAAAGAGCAAAAAAATAAATAAAATCAACAAAAAATTATGTATAAAAAATCCAAATGTATATAAAAATTGCAAAAAATAAAATAAAACTAAAAATATAAAGAATAATAATAACAATATATATGTAAATCCAAATATATATAAAAAATGTAAATAAATAAAATAAAGCTAAAAATATAAATAATATTAACAGTATATATGTAAATCCAAATATATATAAAAATTGCAAAAAATAAAATAAAACTAAAAATATAAGTAATAATAATAACAGTATATATGTAAATCCAAATATATATAAAAATGCAAATAAATAAAATAAAACTAAAATATAAATAATATTAACAGTATATATGTAAATCCAAATATATATAAAAATTGCAAAAAATAAAATATAACTAAAAATATAAATAATAATAATAACAGTAATATATATAAATCCAAATATATATATATATACACACAGATATATATATATATATATATATATATATATATATATATATATATTGTTGTAAAATATTTAAATAAATAAAAAACTGATGTATTTCTGCAACAGTGGGCTTTAAAGGGTTAAGAACAGGAATCGATAAGCATCATTAAAATACAGACAATACCCATCCCTTTACATAAGTGTCATTCATGAAAAGTCAGTATAACCTAAAGGTGTATTTCAAATAATTTACCACAAACATGCTGATGTTAATATATACTCTACCTGTACATGGTAGCGTGCTATGTCTGAATTTGTAATATAAGATAGTAATAGGTCAATATTCTGCATGTTATACTGCTATAATGAGTTCAAATCCCTGTTTATTTCCTCGTTATACAAACGGCGATCTACCGACGGTGAGTTGTGGTTTTACAAAGAGTTGACAGGGAGGAATTTTATTATAACTTGAGGTACTTTTTCAAATGTGTGTATGAATTTCATAAACAGGATGCGACGTGTTAATTAGTGAGCCCTTGTGTTGGTGGGCGGTTGTGTTTTTGAACTTTGCCCAGAGAAAAAGTGTTTCCACCTGCTTCTGCTGTCTTCACTCGAACACAGAGACCACCAAAGTTTCCCGAATCGCCAAACTGTTTGGTACTTCATGTGGTGAGTTTGTGTTTTCAGCGTTCCTCATGCAGGGAAATTTATTTAACGAATCCCTCAGCGACTGAAATGTGAGAGCTCTTAACCCTCCTGTTGTCCTCATTTACGGGCACCAAAAGAATATAGTTTCCTTGTCTGGAAAAAATCAGCAAAAAAAATCCCAAAATTTCTGAAAATTTGAAAAACCTTCAGGAAGAAAATTCCAATAATTATTTAAAAGTTTACCTTAAAAGTTTTATTTTAAAAAAAAATCCCCAACTTTGGTAAGAAAATTCTTGTAAATATTTTCAAAAAATTATAAAAAAATCTTCCAAAAAAAAAGATCTAAAGTGATTACATGTATATCAGTAAAACTTGTAATATTTTCTTTAAGAACATTCACAAAAAATCAACCAAAATCCAGCGATTTTTTTTAACCATTTTTTCCACCAAAAAATGTTCAAAGATTTCCCCAAAATGTCGAAAATGTGGACATCAGAAGTTTCACTGTGAATTTTTTTTCCCCTCAATTTCAAATATTAAAATTGTTTCTTTGACTGAATTTTTTTTTAATTTTTGGAAAAAAAATTCACCAAATTTCTGAAAATTTGCAAAACCTTCAGGAAGAAAATTCCAATAATTCCTTAAAAGTTTTCCTTAAAAGTTGTGTGAAAAAAGACCCCAAATTTGGCAAGAAAATTCTTGTAAATATTTTCAAAAAATTTGTAAAAATCTTCCAAAAAAATCCTAAAAATATCTAAAATGATTCCATATATATCCGTAAAACTTCTAATATTTTCTTTAAGAACATTCGCATAAAAATCAACCAAAATCCAGCGATTTTCGCTGGATTTTGGTTGATTTTTATGCGAATGCTCTTAAGAAACATTTTTCGCATTTGTTTTCTGCATTTCTTCACCAAAAAATGATCTAAGATTTCCCAAAAAAGCTGAAAATGTGGACATCAGAAGCTTCACTGTGAAAATAGATATTTGTTTCCATATTTTCATGCTTTAAACCGGGTCATTTTGACTCACAGGATGAAACGAGGGTTAAGTGGGATGGGGCTATTCAGAACCCGGTGTTGACCTGAGTGTGGAGAGCTGACCTCCTTACTGGAGAGCATTTAATCTCGTGCCATCGTCGTTTGATTTCCCGTGTGCTGGCTGTCTCCTGAGCAGCATTAGCTTCATTATCCTGCTGCTTGTTTGGTGGGGAGACTCCGGTCCGTCCTCGCTGCCTCCCTCGTCCTCGTCTCCTCCCTTTCCCCTCCTTCGCTCGATTCGTTCCCTCCCCGGAGAACCACAAACAATAAACCCTCTGTTACATTTAACCTCCTCACATGTTTCCCTTTCTCCCTCCATCCCTCCCTCCAGCTCTGTCTCTCACTCACTTGTTGCTTTTCCTTCTCCTCCCTCTCTCCGCCGCTCATAACATCCTCGCTGTTTGGGTTCTGTCTTCGGTCTGTTACTCATATCCCCTGGGTGTTTCGGGACTTGTTTGCGGGCTTGGACCATGCAGTAGAACAAAGACAAACACACACAAACTCGGTCGGGCTACCACTGACTCCGGCGCTCTAAGCCAATGACAGCGGTGATTAGTATCTCATAACAGCTTAGATTGTGTGGAAAGTGGGTGTGTTTGTGTGCGTGTTAGCTTGTACAATACCCTGGCAGTGGCGCTACCACTCATCATAGCTCCACAGCAGCGGCAGCGGCAGCAGTGGCATCGGGACAGCAAACAGATGTTGGCCTAATCTTCCCCTAATGAGATTGGTCCCTCATTCCTACGTCTTTATGGGAGCAGCAAGCTGGCAGGCAAGCCGGCTGACACTCTGTAGCTCTTTATGAGGGAACCACCGCTAAGACGGAGCGGAGAGAGACGAGTGTGGAGTCAGGCAGGTGTAATTGTGAGAACCAAGCTTTAATTTGCAGGCGCTTTGTTAGACAAACAGTGGAGGTGAACAGGCAGGACAGGAAGTTAGGAGTTAGTGCGGCGGACGGGTAGGATTGTCGTTAAACGTGTAGAAACTGACAGCATGTGGAGAGACTTTTATCTGACGGCCTTCACTGGTCAATTAGCTTAGAGCAGAGTACAGTTAATTCTCTGGATTAACATCATCGCTGGCCTCTCAGATCACTCCGTTCACTTTTTCTACAGGGTGAATTTCATTGTCAAGATCCAAATGTTCACTTTTCAGTACAGTTTCCATATCAGCAAATTAGGATCTTACGTTGGAACGGATCAAACTTTCTCTTTTCTCCACAGTCGGAAAAAGACGGACTTGCAGCTCGGTCCTCTTTCGTACTTTTGGTCGAAACGTCCGCCGTTAGTTGACAAAACTCACACATTGTACAGCTGAGTAGTTGTACTAAGTGATGATATATACAGTTATTGGAATGTTATTTAGTTTTTACCACTAACGGGCGAGGAACCATACATGGTAACTACACTGAAGCTGACTCTAGGGTTGAAATTTTGAATTTCAAAGTATTTCAATGAGTATCCTTTAAAGGGATAAGAAGAAATCCTTAAACATTGGTAGTGAATGCATCCATGATGGTGTAAAAGCTGCACTTTGACTGTCTGCTGTTGTCTGGCTTTAATTTTGCCCACCTCTGAGCAGACAAACAAAACACTGACATCACGAGGACTCAAGTTAACCCTCGGGTCGTCCTGACCCGGTTTAAAGTTTGAAAATGTGGGGAGAAAAACAACTAAAAACACACCAAAACTTCTGATGTCTACATTTTCAACATTTTAAGGAAATCTTTGAACATTTTTTGGTGAAATATAGAAATGTTAAAAATATTTCTTAAGAACATTCACAAAAAATCAACCAAAATCCAGTGAAATTCGATTTAGGATTTTTTTTTTTGGAATATTTTTACTCATTTTTTGAAAATACAAGAATTTTCTTGCCAAATTTTGGGAGATTTTTTTGAAATCAAACTTTTAAGGGAAACTTTTGAGGAATTATTGGAATTTTATTCGTGAAGGTTTTGCAAATTTTCAGAAATTTGGGGAATTTTTTTGCTGAATTTTTTGATTTTTTTTTGAGTAAAGGAAACAATATTTTTTGGTGCCTGTAAATGAGGACAACAGGAGGGTTAAACATTGGTATCGAATGCATCCATGCTGGTGTAAAAGCTGCTTTTTGACTGTACCGGGCTTTGCAAAAGTTCTGTTACACTTGCAAAATGCAAGCAAAATGAACACAAAGATTTTTTGGTGCAATAAGATAATTTTTTATTTTCCAAATATTTCAATATATGTGTTAATGATAATATTAATCAGAAATGTGGCCACCCAAAAGTTTTATCTTATCGCACCAAAAAATCTTTGTGTTCATTTTCGTGAATGTCTCAACAAGTGTAACAGAACTTTTGCAAAGCCCGGTATAGTCTTGTCTGGCCCTAATTTTGCCCACATCTTAGCAGACAAACAAAACGTCGGTATCATGAGGACTCAGGTTAACTGTATCTGAGGAGTGGTTGCCTCTCTACCTGTGATCGCCCGCTTGATGTGTGGGGACACCTGCTGGTCTCGTCTTCTCTTTTTATTTCCCACCGTGTTATCCTCACCCGTAGCTCCACTTCTGATTCTGTTGTTGGGGAAGAACATCTCCGTATTTTTAGGCCCGGGTTGCATGCTATCCCCTCCGGACTCTGGTTTTACTATATTTTCCTAAGTTGCCATCTCTCGTTCTGTTTTTCTTCCTTTTTTGTGTGTGTTTTTGCTCTTTCGGTAACAGGAACACACGCACACAGGCAGCGCAGCAGTCATAATAGCAGGGTTAGAGTGCAGGGCCGACCACTGGACAGTGTTTGTACAGAATGCTAGCATATGTCAGACCTGGCTTATTGAACTTAGACCGCAGCCTGAAACGGCCCGCTGCTCAGCACAGGAGAAACACACACACACACTTTCATGCATGCTCAGACATATACAGTACATATATGTGCACACATACATATGCAAAGACTCACGCTCACACTCACAGGGGTTACTCGGTACGTTCTCCAAAAAGAATTACCTCACTCGAGCCATTAGGAGGCTGCAGGCAGAATGAAAAGCAGACAGACAGAGAGAGAGAGGGGGGAGGTAGAGAAAGACAAAATGTCACATGAGAGAGTTTGTGTGACGCATATTAATTTTCACGTAAGCTGATAGGCCCGCTGATGATCAGCTTTCATCTTGTGTACACTAATGACCCCGGCAAACGTACTTAACACATGTTGTTACACATGATTACACAGGCTGAGAGACGATGCCTTTCTGTGCTTTGTGTGCTTCACTCAGGCAGAGTAGGTTTGGGTCCCAGCTGGTGTTTTATTCAAGACTCGCAGGTTGAGATGTGTGCAGCGTCGGGCAGCAACGTATTACCTAGCAGTAATGTTTATTCGTATCAATAAAAAACTGAAATTCACCAGTTAGTTCCCATAAATGACTCAAATAATCACTTTGGTCTGGGCTTGACTCATGTTTTTGCAGTAAAAATGGAAATCTTGGTGTAATTCTAGCTGCAAAACTTTGTCGAAAACACTCATGTTTAATTCATGTCAACTTTTCTTGCATTCATCCTCCAGCATTGATAGGCTGTTTCTTGTAATGTGTAACCAATCGGATGGTCCTGTGGGCGGGACATTCAATGAGACCACAGCATGGGGACGTTTAAGGATTGACGACTCCATCAGAGGCAAAATAATACAAAATTTACAGTACTGATTGCTGGAAAAATCTGAAAATCAGTTTTCATAATTAGCCAGACCTCTCTCTCTCAGTAAGAACGACTTCCTCGCTGTAACTCCAACAATGTCTCACTCACATGTTATGTCTGTAGCTGGTTTGTTCAGTTAGCAGCTGGTTAGCTTGGATTTGGAGAACCCTTTCTTATTTAGTTTTGCTAAACTATCATATCTCATACTGTCTGACAGTTTAGGGTCAAGCAGCCATGTACTATAAAACATATAAGTTCATTGTACAATCACTGTCTTATTTTAAAAAATACAGTTTAAAGTGGAAGATCGGATTAGCGTGGACACATGTATGAAAGGCTTGGCATCCCACGCATTGACTTTGTTATGCGTCAAAACCGTCTGCGCTGGGCAGGGCATGTTCATAGAAGTACATCCTGGATAAATAAATGTCAGCTGCTTCAAGTAGAGGGGAGCAAACCTAGAGGAAGGCCGAGGAAGTCATGGAAAGGGACCATCAAGGAGGATCTGCGTGCCTGGAATCTCTCTATGATATGGCAGATAACAGGGATGATTGGAGAAAGAGACTGCGAGATGCCAGAAGACCGTCCAACACCCTGGAAGGGGTCCAACGGACGTAAAATGCATGATGATGATGACGACAGTTTGATGAGTTTTGAAAGCTTCATCGATCGTTGCGTCACCAAATTAGTCTTTTAGTGCCTCAGTAGATCAGCGTCAGAGTCAGTCTGTGGATTCATCCAAAGACAGGATGGCAGCAGGGTCACCAGAAGCTCCACCTACAACAAATGCAAAGTACCTTAACCCAGAAGTACATTTGGATAGACAGACTTTTCAATCAAAGCCTGCCGCGTCTGGAACGCATTACCAAACAAATTAAAATGTTTGCAGATTCAAAAACTTTTACACCAAAAGCTAAACATTCGCTGAAAGAAAAGCAAGAACATACCCGCATATGACATCTGTGAGGTCCGACTAACCGTGGATTGTGTCATTATGTGTGTGTAATGTAGTTTATAACATTTTCTGTGCCGTTTTTGTCCTTGTTGTTGGTCTGCTTTTGCTGAAAGCCCAACCAGAGACGGGAGTTGAAACCTAGCTTAATGCTACACACTCTGTTACACACTCTGTGTTACTTGCATGGTCCCTGATCAAAAAAATAAATAAATTAAATAAGCTACGGGTTCATGATCAGCCTCTAACTTTACACTGGCCACTTCTGAAGCAATGTCTTCGTTTTCTTCATGTGACTTTTAAAATGTGGCCATGTTGGACGAGAAGTTTCCAAATAATAACAGTAAACCTCTGATATTAGCATTTGCGGCTTGACCGCTAATATTCAGTGCAAGATTTAGATATGTTGAGCTAGTAGATGCTAATGCAGCTACAAAGCTCTGCTAAGCTCAGTCTTTCCTTTTCTTTTAGATTTTACTTCTAAAAACTTGTGACTTTCAGCGCATTTATTGACTTCCTGCCCAGCGCTGGTCGTGAACAGCGGTCTCAGTAGTCTAATGTACTCCCAGGCCTCGGTCCAGGCTCTATTAGTGCTCCGTGGATGGACCATAAATATATAAATGTCTTTTCTATGTTTACGACCTTTGAATGAGATCTCGTGATGTTTTTACAGCGGCCATACAGGACGTCCTCCTTCGTGTTCCTACTTAGCCAGATTTATGAACGGACGGGACCACGTTATCCATCTACTGCCCGGATGATTGCCTCGTTACGTTCGGGACACTCATCCACTACTATACTCTATAGCGTCTATAAGGGCCTTGTAAGATCCTTAAGGGATACTCGGAGCCCCACTGTGGGTGAAATTAGCCCCAGATAATCATCTCCTTCTGGGCTACAGCCGCTTTTCGGCACCAGGCCTGTTTTACACCCCATTTACCAAGAAGAGAGGGAAAGCCTTGCCTCAGTGATCCCATTGCTCTAAAGATGTACTATATAGCCTTTGCTGCCAGAATGGTATGGTGAGAATAGCCTTTTTTTCTTCTTCTCTACACCATTTCTCAAATTAACACTTTAAATTAAGTACGAGTAAATAAGCTTGGGAACGTACCAGTGGAGTGTGGATGGGAGACGAAGCAGCCGGAGTCGACCTGTAATGTCTTTTTCCGACTAACAGCTGGCTCACAGCGCCTGTAAGACAAAACCGAGAGACTGGAAAAAGTGCCGTCCCTTCTTGGGAAGTGTCTCTTTAGGATGATGGATCGCGAGGACCCCTGCGCCCCCACCCCCACCCCCACCCACTCCCCCGGCTCACTTTTCCGACTCTTTCTCTCCCCTCCATCCGTCCCTTTCTCCTCGTCTCTCAATCTCCCACACTCCCCTGCCGCTCTCTACCCGTCGTCATTGTACCTTAAATCTCCCTTTCCGCCTGATTTTGTCTGAAAGGTGATAAAGGAGGTTCTCGCTGTAGATGAAAAGAGGCTCTCTATAGATGAAAGGAGCTGTGTAGAATCAACACATTAGGCAACCTTGCTGCTCCACTCCCCCTTAAAGTAACCGAATGATGCAACGCACTCTCTGACATAAAGAGAGAGAAAGAGTACCACGCATTAAGATATCTCGCCTGTGGGAGGAGAGGTACGCCAACAAGTAAGGAGATGTTGATGCTCGTTAAACCGCATATGTCAGACGGGAACAAGCTTGGTTCTTTCCTCCCTCAAAGTCGCACATAAAATGCTAGCGAGGAGCTCATTTTAGTTCAGGGGACACGTTCAGTCCGGTTTGATCTCAAGTGAAATCACAGCATAAAAACTTATAAATAACCACGTTTTCCCTTCGTTTTAGTGCATTCTGAAGGTGTTCACATTTAAGGAATTATCTTTTTACAAAACATCATGAACAATCTGAAATTTCTGAAGAAAAATAAGTTCAATTACAACAAAATTCAGCTTAAGTTTATCGTTTACGCATTACAACTTACAGATCACAGAGGATCTACAAAGGAACAAAACATTTGGTCACAGCTATCAGGAACTGAACGATCTAGTAGTTTACTGTGTGATCAAAACGCTAAAAGTCAGACCAAAAAACAAGAAAAATATGACAAAAATGAGACACAAAGCGACAAAAAGTGAGACAAACGACTTGGAACGAAACAAAAAAAGAGACAAAAAAACTGATAAAAAGTTTCACAGCGACAAGCAATGGACAAACAACAAAAATAAGTCCAAAAAAAGCCACAAAACGACACAAACGATACACAAAACAACGAATAAAGCAAAACACGAAATGACAAAAATAAAACAAAAAACACAAGCGGGACAAAAAGGAAACACAAAACGACAGAAAACAAACAATAGACAAAAACATGAGACAAGCGACAAAAGTCAGGCAAAAAACAAGACAAAATACTACAAAAATGAGACACAAAATGACAAAAACGAGACACAAAGCGACAAAAAAGTGAGACAAATGACTCGAAACAAAACATAAAATCAGACAAAAAATTTCAAAGCGACAAAAAATGGACAAACAACAAAAACAAGGCAAAAAAGTGACAAAACAATACACAAAACAACAAAAAAGCAAAACACAAAATGACAAAAATAACACAAAAAAACACAAGCGAGAACAAAGGAAACACAAAACGACGGAAAGCAGAAACAAAACAACAAAAACATGAGACAAGCGACAAAAGTCAGGCAAAAACAAGACAAACTATTACAGAAATGAGACACAAAATGACAAAAACGAGACACAAAGCGACAAAAAAGTGAGACAAATGACTCATAACAAAACATAAAATGAGCGACAAGAACTAGACAAACAACAAAAACAAGGCAAAAAAGCGACAAAACGACACAAACAATACGCAAAATGTCAAAAATAGGTCAATAAACAAGTGAGAAACAAAAAGGCAAAAATAAGAAAAGCATGAGACAACCGACAAAAGTCACACAAAAAAACAACAAAAACAAGACGAAACATTACAAAAATGAGACACAAAAGAACAATGAACAATCCCGTATTTCCCTTTTTTATCAAAACAACTTGTCATACTCTAGAAATTATTTTAAATTTATACTTTTTCCAATTTAAAATCTGCAGTTAATGTCTTCTCTGTAATTTTTACACTTTGAGGGCCGGATTGGACCCTCTGGAGGTCCGGTTTTGGCCCGTGGGCCGCATGTTGGACCCCTCTGCTGTAGAACTTCCTTCACAATCAGCCTGGATGTGCGTCTCTGGTGTGTGTTGTTGCATTCAGATAACAGGAAGATTTCCACCAGACATCGTGAGCCAGTTTGACCACAAAAGCAGCGAGCATGCATACCGTACATACATGTATGCAAATCCGTGCGCTCTGAATCACACACGGCTCTCTGTGGTGTCCTGAGCCTGTGTGGCCCAGCGCTGGGATGTGGAGTGAAGCAGGAAATGTGTGAGCCATGAAGGCATGTGTTTATGCTGGCTGCAGTCGCCCATCACCAGCCAGAGGGAAAACAGACATCAGCACCGCTTCGTTTGCTCTCCATCTCACTCCTTCTCCTCCAAAAACCCTCGACGTGATCTTTTCTCACCTCTGGCTCGCCAACATTTCTGCTTTAGCACAATTTTCCTCTTCGTCCCTCTCTTTTTCCCCTCTCGTTGTGTGTCTTCGGCTGCAACCGTGCCCCGTATATAAGACAAGATAATCACGAAAAGCTCCATCTTTAATGCATTAGCTGCAAAAAAAAAGAAAAAAAAGATAACTCCACAGCAGCAGAAGCAGTCCCAGCGGGGACTCTATTGGCTAATAAAGATGAGCCGTTTAGATAATGACACTTATAAATAAAAGTGCGAATACACATTAAAGACAAATAGTGAAGCAGTGAGGCAGCGTTAATAAAATGAAAATTTAATAACCCCACTAATAATCCAAAAATAAATAAAGGCAGACTTGCGGAGCTTGGCTATGCTTCTCACTGTGGCTGGCCTCGGCCCTGAATCAACAGTTCGCTCTCATCAAGGCAATTTTTTCCCTCAAGGTTTGGACAATAAAGCTTTTGGACAATAAAATGCCCCGTCACACAGTTGAATGGCTTTCAGTATTTCTCTGTTTGTTAGACAGCTACATTAGCTTAATCATTGCCTGATGTTTCCTATGCTGTGTGTGTGTGTGTGTGTGTGTGTTTGATTGGGATGTGCTTCTTGCTAAGGAAGGTGTTGGAGCATAGTGTAGCGGTCCAGGCGTCAGACATGATGGGCTTCCTGCGAGGAAAAATGTACGAACAGATACTTGAATGGAAAAAATGCCCCTCTCGAAACAAGAAAAAAAATATTTCAAAGAACTTTTACCTTGAAATAAGTGAAAAATCTACCAATAGAACAAATGAAAAATGGCTTGGTGAGATTTCTTGAAATAAGATGTGATATTTAGAATATTAAAATTAGCTGGGAAAAATTATTTTAAGCTACATTTGAACAGGACTGTCAAGCTTAGATGCCTTAACCCTCCTGTTGTCCTCGTTTACGGCACCAACAAATATTGTTTCCTTGTCTGAAAAACAAATCCAAAAATTCAGCAAAAAAATCCCCCAAATTTATAAAAAAAATTTGCAAAATCTTCAGGATAAAAGTTTCCCTTAAAAGTTGTATTTAAACAAAATCCACAAATTTGGCAAAAAAATAAGCATTTAAAAAATGTGAAAAATATATAAAAATTGTAAATATTTTCAAAAAATGAATAAAAATATTCCACAAAATCCTACAAATATGTAGAGTGATCACATATATATTGGTAAAGTTTCAAATATTTTCTTTAAGAACATTCAGAAAAAAATCAACCAAAATCCAGCGAAATTCGCTGGATTTTGGTTGATTTTTTTCTGAATGTTCTTAAAGAAACATTTTTTGTAACATTTCTTTTTTTCCTTAAAAAAATGTTCAAAAATTTCCCAAAAATGTTGAAAATGTGGAAGTTTTCACTGTGAAAATATTTTCTTTCCGCATTTTCAAACTTTAAATCGGGTCAATTTTGACCAGCAGGACGACACGAGGGTTAAACTTACTTTGAGTTTTCTTGTAAAATTCAACTCAAAACAAGATAATTTCAAAACTTTTTGACTTAACGAGATATTGAAGATGCGTCGTCTTAAAACAAGGCCCTCTATCTTCCTGAAATGTCACTTGATAAGGGAATTTATCTTAAATCAAGTAAGATGGGACATTTTGACTAAAAATAAGACAAACAGACTTGGTAAGATTTGGAGTTTTTTGCAGTGTTCTATTGGGAATTTATAATAATTCATAATTTTCTCATGCAAAAATGAACTTTAAGGAACAAATAGTAGTCATGTGTGGTCCTGCCTGATTCCATATGAGGTCAAAATCACCTAAAACAGCGTCAAACTCATTTTAATTCAGCCCGATTTCATCTCAAGTGGACCAGACCTGTAAAATCACGGCATAGTAACCTATAAATAACCACGACTACAAATGTTTCCTTTGTTTTAGTACAAAAAGTACATTCTGAAAATGTTCCAGAGCCCATCTTTTTCCAAAACATTGTGAACAAGCGGAAATTTGATACAAAAAACAAGTTCAGTTTCAACGACATTATGCCTCGGTTTATCATTTACACTTTGAAACTTCCAGATCAGAGTATCGACAAAGGAACACAACATTTAGTCACAGGTTTCTGGGACTGAACCATATAGTATTTTACTTTAAAAAACGACAAAAACAACACAAAATATTACAAAAATGAGTCGCACAATGACAAAAGCGAGAAACAAAATGAGACGAACGACACGAAACGACAAAGAAGAGGAGACTCAAAGTTACAAAGCTGGACGCAAACGAGGCAAAAATGACAAAAACCACACCCAAAACGATGAATGAAGCAAAACATGAGACAACAATTTGCAATTACTGTCTTCTCTGTAATTTTTCCATTTTACAAAGTCGTCTGCGGTCCGGATTGGACCCCCTGGAGGGCCGGTTTTGGCCCACAGGCCGCATGTTTGACGCTCCTGATCTCTGATTCTTGGTGTCGTCTACAGATATCACATCTGCAGTCTCCTCGTGTCGTTTTCTGGTCTGCTGTTCTAGCCGTACTCGTCTTTCTCTGGCTGTTATGAACTAACCGCTGCTCCTCAGACTTCCCATGAATCCCCTTCTTTGGTTGCTGATGATTAAAAACCACAGAACAGAAATACCAAAAGGTTACGTTTTAAGCCTGAATTTCAAATAATGGATGTTTTAAGAAGGTTCTTTTACTTCTGCAGCAAGTTCCCCTTCTATGCAGCATTCTAGGGGCATCAGTTAAGCCAAAACTCTCGTCTTCTGAAGAACTGGAATGGTATGTGAGGTGTGGAGCGTGGGAGAGGAGGGCTGACATTACGGCCCATGATAGTGTTATTAATGCGTTTTGGAGGAGCAGGAAGTGAACACAGAGCTGGACCTCTAGACTTTTGGATACTCCGTCTCTGTCTCTCGTATCTCCCCCTCTCACGAACACGCCGTTCGTCTCATTTAAAAGCCCCTTTTGCCCCGTCCATTTAGCCGGGTGCCTGAGAGAGAACGCAAGAAAAACACGAGGGAAGAAGTTGACTACAAAAAAGAGTTATGAGGCAGGAATGAGGTTACATTTTTATTTGAGCTTTTTAATGAAACGAGTGTGTAAGCTTCTGGTTGTAGAGCAGGGATGTCCAACATGAGGCCCGTGGGCCAAAACCGGTCCTCCGAAGGGTCCAATCAGGCCCTCAAAGTGTAAAAATTACAGAGAAATCATTAACTGCAGATTGTAAATTAGTAGAACTATAAATTTAAAATCATTTCTAGACCATGACAAATTGTTTTCATCAAAGTAAAATACTAGATTGTTCATTGCTCTTCTGTCATTTTGTGTCTCATTTTTGTAAAATTTTGTCTTGTTTTTGTTGTGTTTTGCCTGATTTTTTTTTTGCCCTTTGGTCTCATGGTTTTGTCTCCTTTTTGTCTCGCTTGTGCTTTTTGTCTCTTTTTTTGTTTTGCTTCATATCATTTGTCTCATTTTTTGTAATTTTGTGTCTCATTTTTGTAATTTTGCGTCTAATTTTTGTAAAACTTTGTCTTCTTTTTGTTGTTTTTTGTCTGATTTTTTTGCCCTTGGTCTCATGTTTTTGTCATTTTGTGTCTCCTTTTTGTCTCGCTTGTGCTTTTTGTCTTATTTTGGTCATTTTGTGATTTTCTTTGTTTGATATTTTGTATCGTTTTTGTCATTTTGTGGTGTTTTTTTGCCTCGTTTGTGTTGTTAGTCTATTTTTTTGTCATTTTGTTTCTTTCTTTTGTAATTTTTTCGGTCTTGTTTGTGCCATTTCTGTCATTGTTTTTGTCTCATTTTTGTCGTTTGACCATTTTTGTCTTTTTTTGTTTTGCTTCGTATCATTTGTCTCATTTTTTGTCATTTTATGTCTCATTTTTGTGATTTCGCGTCTTAATTTTTGTAAAACTTTCTTATTTTTGTTGTTTTTTGTCTGATTTTTTTGCCCTTGGTCTCATGTTTGTGTCATTTTGTGTCTCCTTTTTGTCTCGCTTGTGCTTTTTTCTTATTTTGGTCATTTTGTGATTTTCTTTATTTGATGTTTTGTATCATTTTTGTTATTTTGTGGGGGGGGGTTTGCCTCGTTTGTGGTGTTAGTCTATTTTTTTTGTCATTTTATTTATTTCTTTTGTCATTTTTGGTCTTTTTTTGCCATTTCTGTCATTGTTTTTGTCTCATTTTTGCCTCTTTTTTGTTTAGTTTCGTATCATTTGTGTCATTTTTGTCGTTTTGTGTCCCGTTTTTGTAATTTTGCGTCTCATTTTTGTAATATTTTGTCTTATTTTTGTTGTTTTTTTGTCTGATTTTTGTCATTTTGATCATAAAGTAAAATACTACAACATTCAGTTCCACATACCTGTGACTGTTCGTTTGTAGAAACACTGAGCTGGAAGTTGTCATGTGTAAATGACAAACTGAGGGATAATATTGGTGAAATTGAATTTCTTTTTCTTAAGAAATTTCAGGTTGTTCGTGATGTTTTGTAAAAAGATAATTCCCTAAATGTGGACATTTTCAGAATGTATTGCACTAAAACAAAGGAAAAATTTAGATTTGTGGTTATTTGTAGCTGTGATTTTACTGGTCACTTGAGATCAAATTGGGCTGAATGTGGCCCCTGAACTAAAATTAGTTTGACACCTCTGCTGTAGAGGGACGTGGAAGGGGGTGTAAACGCCTGTTGCAAGATAACAACAGAGAAGTTTGATGGTTTTAGAAAGAAGGACTGTCAACAATAAGTACAATTCCTCATTGACGAATCCCGAACGTCTCTTTCAGATTTAACAATCTGACAATTTTGGCACAAATTGTTTGTTTTTTTTGGATTCTTTTGGGTATTACAGTCAGAAAATGTGCTTTAAAAATGTACAGTACAAAAAAAAACAAAGCCACCCTCTAATCCATCCTGTACCTCTCCGCCTCTCCCAATCTCTGTTTGATATCATCATCCGTGGCAAGCTGCTGATAGTGATGGAAAATTGGTCAATACAGACAGAGATACGGGATCATCGGCGGCTGTGCGGGTCAGCTCAGGAGCAGATAGATTTAGCGGTCCAGCCCACGGTCAATGTCAGCGGGATCTGCGAGGCTAAGTCCCAGTGAGCGTGTGGATCCCGGTGATTGAGTGATTGAGCGCTTAGTGTTTGAGCCTGCGGACAGCCCAAACAAGTTAATCCCCACCCCCACCATCACCCCGTCCTTTCACTAACTCCAGATCTACAGCAGAGTGGAGCGCAGAGAGGCAAATTTAGAGGACAGGGTTTTAGTGAGGCTAGTCACCAAAAAAAAAAAAAAAGCTCCTTAATGATTTAATCAGCGGAGATATTCATTTGCTGTAATACGAGGGCGGCCGCTCAGCCCCGTACACTCTGTACGCAGCTCTGGAGGTCAGCGAGGCTAGGCCGATGTGACCGGGAGAGTTTGTGATTATGGAGCTGGATTAAAAGACGAGGTTGTGCTTTTTTGATTGGGGACGGAATCAGAGCCGGAGGTCAGGAGGGCTCGGGATTGGATGATCCTTTATGGAAAGAGGAGATCCACTCGTAGTTGAAGGCATGCAAGCTCAAATATTCACAATCTAGAGACGGCCTCAGGATAAAGTCTTATTTACTTTTCCAAAACTTAATGTATTTGATGAGTTAAAGTAAAGAAGTGACGTTACATTTAGCATTAAAGAGCTTTAAGCCACTATGATTGATGCCCTGTCTTAGTATTTTTAGACTACGGAATATTGATGTTTGTCCAGAATCAAAAATTGACATAAATTGCTGTAACCCTTAAAAAACCGGGACCGAGTATACTCGGTTCACGCTTACTCGTACACACAGCTGAAACCGAACATTCTCGGCTCAACACGTGTGACTTGTTTATGATTGCTAATTAACATAAAATATGCACACACCCGTATGTTTAAGTCGACCAATGGTAAGATATAAACATTAGCCCCAAATTTGCTTATTTCAAATGATAAAGCCGTATGAGCCGTTATAACGAAGCCGCAATTACGAAGCTTTTATCGTGGCCGTGTACCGTAATAACACGGCTGAAATTCACAATGGCGAACGTCTACGACAATGCGACCTCGCAAGACTTGATCGATATTTTTATGGATTAGGTGGTTTTAGTATATGTTTTAGTATACGTACTGCTCCAGAAACATGGCCTTGTAAGGGTTAATGTGAATCTGGATTTTGCTAATTTTAGATTACACTATTTATCCTCTTTATGAAAACCGAGTATTAAAAGGGAGCAATGCTAAAATTAATGTATATCAGTTTTAGAATATCTTATCCTAACAGAAATGTGCACTGCCAGTCAAAAGTTTAAACACGCTTTCTCATTCAATGCTTTTTATTTATTTGCATTATTTTCTACATTTCTACACTTTTTTTTGTTTGCAACATAATTCCATATTCTTTTATATTTGTGATGTCTTCAGCATTAATCTACAATGTGTAAAATAATTACGTAAAAACCATTGAATGAGAAGGTGTGTCCAAACCTTTGACTGGCAGTGTAAATTTCTGTTAGATTAAGATATTCTAAAACTGATATACATTAATGTTAGCATCGTTCCCTTTTAATACTAGGTTTTCAGTAAGAGGATAAATATCTATTTGACAAATATTCTCTGTTTTTCTACTCCACACATTCTTTTTTCTAATCAAAACCCACAACTTAACCGCAGACCGTCTGATCTGCTGCTAGCACCAGCTAATGTAGCCTCGGGCTCCTTGTTTAAACAATGAGAAGCGTTACAGAGATCTGACATTTTCTGTTTCTAACATTTGCAAATATGTCGTCTTCAGACCCAACAAAGGCTTTTTCTGCATGCTATAAAAATTAGTTCTCCTTTAAGTGGACCTGACTGGTGCACTTTGCATCCAGATTCACATCCCACCTTCATAGCTGAATGTGTTTACTGCATGCAGGTGTAGCACATAATAAATATAACTGCTTACACTGGACCTTTCTGAGGCCATTAGGTTGACTGTTGCCGAGAAAAATGAATTAGAATTTAGATCATGAGTCGGTCACCACTCCCTTTACGCTGGTTTGAATTACTCATGAGATTGCATTGCATAGATATATGGAAGATAACACAAGAAAGGTATGCAAAGATGCTTGTTACATATTTGTTCATACAGTACCTTAATAACTACAGTTTGAATCGTCTGCTCGGTAGCCTAATACCTTTACTACTAATTTCTTCACTCATTTCCACACTCCTTGAATACACAACTCAACTTACCCTTCCCATTTGCGGCAGTTGTTAATCTTGTGTAAGAAAGCATCAAGGAGTCGTCGCGTTTTCAATGTACAGCAAATCCCTACTTTGTCTCCAACATAAAGATAGCATCAAATTCCATGTTGTAAGAAAAATACACATACAACAACGTGTTTTCTTTTTATTGATCCAGTGGTACAAGCAATGACAGTCAAAACTCTAATGAACTCAAGGCAAAGTAGCCACTGACGACCCTTTGGTAAGATGTCTCCGTTCTTGTGAAAGTTAAATACAATAAAACCTTCCTGCTTTGTCTCCAACATAGGGATGACATCACGTTCCCCTTTGTAAGAAAAATATACACAAAACAAAGCATTTTCTTTTTATTGCAATGATCCAATGGTACAAGCAGCAACTCTAGGGAACCCAAGGCAAAGTTGCCATTGACGGCCCCTTGTTAAGAGGCCTCTATTCTAGTGAAAGTGAAATACAAAAAGAAGCTTTGCTGTTGGTAATTAAGCTCACGTATCAAACTAGCATGACAAAAAACTCTAATAATACTCTTCTGTAGCCCTCAGTGCGGCTCCTTCGACGTACGAAGGCAAACGTGGTTTATTGTCTCTCAGGTTAGTCATGAATGGATCATATAGCTGGTGAATAATCCCTTTAAGTCGGTGTGTCCTCTCTTCACAGTGGTGTGTAGGTAGTCTTTATGCTCTGCTAAGCAAGCTTATCTCCTCTTTCAGCTGTAAAGCCATAGGTCTTAAAGGTGCTCATGCCTTGGAGGCCCTGTGAGCCTGACCTCAGAGAATGACTGGGATTGTTTTGTTAGCACGACTCCGACACTGTAATCGAAGAGGGACAGTATTTGCAATTCTAAAAATTCCAAAGCAACGTTAATGAAGTTCATCAGTCTTTGTGGAGGTGGTTTAGAGGTTTACTGTGGAGCCTCTGGTTGCCTCCAAGCTACACATTGAGCTGAAAGGAAGAGTTCAGGTGGAAAATCTCACAGGGAGCCATCATGAAATCGCCACCTGTGTTTCTTCACTCGCGTTGATTTTGGCTTTTCGGCCCTCATTTAGAAGTCTGCTGACTTAACGTTTTGATTGGAATAATCAGGGGCCTTCCTTCGAGGGAACGGTTGTTCTGTGCTCTCGTTCGGCGTTACTATTCCTGTGGTTCCTGTTTGACTTGCCTTTTCTAAACGAAGGAGACAGGGCGTTTGAAAAAAACCTCGTCAGCTCGCTTCCTGTAGGTTAGAGAATGAGGAAGAGGTGAAAGAGGAGAAGGGAAGAAGAAGAAGAAGAGGGGAAGAAAGACGGGGAGAGCTCAAATGGAAAGACCCAACTTCTCAGATCGCACCAATTACAGGAACATTCAGGAGCCAGGTTCTGCAGAAAACATTAGCAGCCATCCCCCCAAATCTCTTCCCCTCTTTTTCTCTGGCTCGCTGTGTCTTTTACTCCCCATTCCTCCTCCTCCTTCTTTTTCTTTTTTCCATTTTATCTTACAATCCCGGTGGGGTTACTGTTGGTGAGGTACTTCCTGCAGTAACTTTCCTTCAGCGTTCTTTCTCTCACACAACAACCAGGGAGCTGTGAAGCAGCATTCAAGTGACTTTATTGTAGCTTACTGCTCGAACAGAAAGTTGTGATTTTAGTTTTGTTAATGTTTTTTGCAATAAGACTCAACAAGTGACCATTTACTAAGCCTATACCTTTGGATTTATGTTTATGTTTGAGGATAAATTTTAGTGCAACCATTTGGTGATCTAGTCAGAAGACCTGTAGCACTATGTAAAGAAATGTTTTTGTTCTTTATTGCAGTGCAAAGCCTATTACTTCTACCGTTAAAGTTACATGTGACCTCAGACTGTGTGTTTTAACCTTCTTCAAGGCTTTAGCTTACCAGTATGTTTGGCTCGTAACAGTATCTTGTTCAGTGCTGCCGGAAAATAAACTTTCCAAAAAGGACCAGGACAGAGCTGTGAAGGTTACACTGAACTCTGATAGCATCCAAGCCACAAAGAGGGAAAATATTACATGCTGGAGTGCTTCATTAGACATATAGTAAGTGCTGTTCTCCCCCATTTCACATTAATGAAAACATTTTGTTCGGTGCAGCTGGGTTTTGAGTGCGAATCGCCATCCCATGCATAAAGGTGGATGGAGCAAGAAATGATGTCACCCATTGGTTTGCAATGGAGCCAAATTAAGGCCTGGAGACTAGTTTTATGTTTGACGGTCGAAGTCAGGAGCCTGATTGGAGCACACAGCTAAAAGCATCATCAGTATGTTAGCTAACAGGCATGAAGTGGATTGTACACATGGTACTTAACGGTAAAAGTCATAAAAACTACATTAAAATTGGAAATTGGACACTTCCTTATCAACAAAAGTTGATATCAGAATTTCTTGATTGCTAGTACAATTAGCCAAAGGATAAAAAACTGTATCTCCTGCTAAATCCATAAATAACATCAATATTTTATCCCAACTGAATCAATGAAACGTGTACGAAACTTGAGTGAGTAAACAACAATCCAGCCAATCTCCCCAAACATACGTGTCTTTGAGGCTTAATATCTACTCAATAATGGAAGTGTTTATAAAATGTCCACCCAAACACCAATCACACGGAGTGAAGTCAGATAATGACTTCATAATGACTGATGGAAAAAATGGACTGACTTAGTATTTAATGAGAGAAGTTGATGCTGTTGGAGCCAGCTCCGAGTGACCCTCAGTGTTGCTCTTTAAGGCGCTTCCGCACTGGTTTCAATCTCAAGAAGTGATTGTTGCCGCTTGTAAAAAACAAACAAAAAAAATGTGACAGCGTACAACTCAAACCCAAATGTCACCATTTGATGCACCATACCAGATTATAGCTTCAAGCTAATTTGAATCTCTTCTGACTCCACTGAACGGATGTTTGGCTCTGTCGTGTTTGGCTGTCTTTCCGCCCTCTCATGGGATGCATCGTTTCAGCCAAAATCATCTTCTCCTGCTGAGATTTCTCTTTACTTGAATGCATCTCGGAAGAAAAAAAAACACACATTTTGCGAATGTTTGCTAAGTTTATTATATATATAATTCCAGCTCCAGAAGAGATTATATTACATTCATTTTGTGAATCCCACATCACAGCCGTTCCTGCTGCAGATTGTTCTGAAAGTTCTTGAGCTCTTTTGACCCCTGACTCTGATGATGATGGCTGACGCAGATGTGGATCTGTGTCTCCGTGGCTCATAAAGGCTCCAAAGGGACGAGAGGAAGGAGAGATGACAAGAGAGAGCCCAGAGCTCAGTGGGGATCTCTGATCACCATTACTGTGCCTTGAAGACAGCAGCAGACCCTCTGTGGGACCAATAGAAAGCAGAGAGGGATGTTGTTAGGACGGAGATGACTGACATGTTAGTGTTATCTCTCGCCTGGTGATTTGACTGTGCAGCCTCAGCATGTTTGCACATCTGGGAGTTCCAGATCTGTGCCGGCCACCGAGGCGGTGATTAAACCTAATGACTTAATTCTTCACTTGGGAGGTGCGGTAACAAAAGACAGGGTTTCCTGGAGGCCTTCGATCTCTAAAGGCTCACAGGAGCGAACTTTTAGGTCAGTGAGGATGAGAAAAACGTCTTGTAGTCGTAATCTGTTTAATACCCCGGCAGGTGACCTCTCTGGCAGCCAGTCTTTTCTCAAAGAGAGGCTAAAATAAGACACAAGCTCCTCTTGTGTTTACAAGAAGATAGAAGGAACTACAGATCTTTTTACTGCTCTCTTTGTCTGCGCTGCTACGTTTTTTTGTTTTTCTTTTTTCAGTCCAGCATTTTTGTGTAGGTGTGGCGAGCAGCCCACATCTGCAGGTTTTTTTTTTCAGGCAGCGGAATTTGAAACTAAAGCAAAATATACAGGTCCTTTCATCAAGCCCTGCCACGGTGAGGAGCGAGAGGAGGAAAAAGAGGTAGAGACAGGGAGATGACCATTAGTCTGTTCTTCTCCACTCTAATTTCACTGGAAGATAAGTGAAATCACATGTTGGCAGCAGTTCCAGGGGAAAATACAGAGCAGAAGAGGAGTGAAAAGAGGGGAAGGGAAATTTCAGAATAATGAGGAGGAACTGGGCAGGGCAGATAGATCAGATAAAAAAATTAATTTGGTAACTAAAAATGATAATCAGACTGAAAAAAACACATATTGTCACTGTGGGATTCTTGGATGAAATTAAAAATAGACAGTTATTCTGGACCTGCTGTATCTTTCTGTCAAATAAAGTCAACGTATTTCTTTATCACTGATGCAAACATCTCAGCAAGCTTACTGACAACCAGAAAACACAAAGAAACAGTAGCATCCATTTAGAGTCATGTTTGTGTCCAGATAATGAATGTAAGTCCAATATTCATGCTCCATTTAGCCCTGTTTCTGCCCCCTCGAACTAATGAGTGTAATATCTGGCTCTTGAGCAGCTAAATGCTGCACTGTATTCACCAGCTAGCTGCTAATTTTGTCTGTCTGTTGTTTGGTGGCGGGTAGGTCGCATCCAGTGGGTTTATCGCCCACTGAAAATGGTGCTGTTAGGCTTGTGTAATAAGACGACATAGAGCTGTAGAGTTGGGGAGAAAATTCGTCATTCCAAGGAAATCCTTTAAGGAGTCTTGTGATATATTAAAAATAATTTATTTACAGCAGATGGTGATCATTTTCCAAACTTATCTTTTGTAGTGTTTGACATCAGGTAAAGCACAGGTTAAATATTGTTTGACTTCCTCAGTAAAGTGCTTGTTGTGTCATAAACTAACATATGAAACTCCCTTTACAAAGACCAAATTTAGTCCTGAAGTTCTCTTTTTTGCATCCAATTTGGGTATCATGTTCATACAAATGGGCCAGTAGGGATCTTTCCACCTTCTACTACGCTCAGCAAGCACACTAGCGTCCATTCTGATCAACGATAAACAGGAAGTAACCCTAGTAGCATCAGCCTCTGGCAGTTGATTGAGTAAAAATATGTTCAGTGCATGGACAAAATGTAGCTTAATCTCATCTAGTGTCCAACAGATTACCTTTAACCAAAACAAAGCCATCTTTGAAAGCTAATCAAGTAGTTTTGGTGCCTCGACTTAACCAAACACTGACTATAAAACAAGGAGTGAAAGATCAACCAAAAATCCAGACTTAGGTCTAAGTAAGAAAAATGCATTTAAGGTCCAAGCTCAGATTCCAACTCAAGTCTTCTGGGTGATAGTAATCTAAAAGCAAGACCACCATTAAATGAAGCAAGATGTTGGAAGAGGTCCCTACCTGCTAGAAGTCAAGATAGCATTGCCCACTTTGCCCAGATGTCGGCCCAATATGTAGTAGTGTGAAAGCAATCAACATTTAATTTCTGTTACAATTATTAACCTAAAATGTGTGCAGCACAATGAAAGCTTTTCAGATCTGCACCAACAGATTATCTCTATTTGTAGAAGTCGTTCAGCTGATACCAAGTACAGACAACACAGTGTCTCTGTCTAATAAGATGGTCACTGGGTCAGATGAGGTGATTACAGAGCAGTAAATTGTTGCCGTGACGAAGCTAAGACACATGATTGACTTCATGCACGTCCCCAATCAATCAATGCTTGTATGATGTCAATGGGAAGCAGGTGCCACAAACAAACTACAAGAAAACTAATCAAATAATGGCATGAATGATGTTCTGTTTTACAAAAGAAGTGTGTCCGATCAAGAACATGGAATGGGCAGCCTATTTGTTATATCTATATTTGTTTTTTGTCACATCCCAGATCCGGCATCAGTTATCCCCAATTATGATTCAGTACAGCAGGTAAATTAATTCAAATCCTTGTGTCCTCAGCCTCTCAAGTTGGGTGTTTTTGTGCATTACTAGTCAGAACCTGGCAAATGATGTGGAAGACAGAATTCTTAGAGATCACAGAGGAAACCAAAAGGAGGCGTTCCACCTTTAAGAGCGGCGTTTCGGAACAGGTATAAAGACTTCCAAAGCCTTTGATTGAAACATCCCAAAGCCTTTACCGGCTTGAGGGACAATCTCATTTTCTCATCCACCAGAGGGAAGTGAAACTAGAAATGGGCGCTAAACGATCAACTTTCAGAAGTCATCCATCAGTCGGGGCCGCTGCAGTCTGTCTGTTGTCAGTTCATCCTCAGCTGTAACGCTGCCATCGGACAGAAACCTCCATTGATCTCCTGACTTCCACACTGCAGCAACACAACCCTACAGCTCATTTTACCTGACATCCCCAGCCAGCGCACATTACAGTCTCTCCTCTTTTCACAGTCCCTTTGTTGACTGTCCTCCTCTTGGACGGCGGCCAGCGACACAGACAGTGCGAGTGATCTACGTGAGCGGCATTTCGCCACCGCCTCCCCCCCCTTCATTCCCTCAACCTTCGTCTTCACCCGCTCGCTTTAACCTTCCTTGAGTTTGCACTGTAATCCACAGCGAGGTATAATCCCGTCCCTGGTGCCAGTGGTAATGCTGGCTTAATTTCATTATGATGTTTAATGGGCATAGCAACAGACTGGGTTACACGGTTGTAATGCTGTATTGGTCCCAGTTTGGGGATGGTTCCCAGAGGCATTCACAGCCTCAGACAATTACTTTCCCCTTTTCTTTCACGGCCCATTCTTCCACTTATTTGTGGACTTACAGTTTGTTGGTCAACGCGCCACTTTGGTCCAAATATCCATTAAAACTTTTAAGATGGATTTCCATTAAATTTCTTTCCCAGTCTCCAGCCGCTGATTGAGTTTTTTGGCTTTTAGCAAAAAGTCTTGACAGCTATTGGATGGATTGGCATAAAATTTGGTTCATGGTTCCCAGGAGTAACAAGCTTTTCATTAAGCTCCATCATCAGGCCAAAATTTGTCCAATAATTCATTTTATGACCAATTTCATGCGAGCTTGATGACATTTCCATCGGCCTCGGCTACACTTTGTGTTTGATTCTAATTAGTACAGTTTTAACATGCTAATAGCTGACATAGTATTTGGCTTAGAGTACCACTGTATCTAAGTTAAAGGCCCTCTGGTGATTTTAACATGTCCATATGGTGTTTTTTTTTATATGCAAGAAGACATCATGAGCAAAATGGGCACGCAGTTCTATGGCTGAAACTGATGGAGGCTTCTTAAACAGGAGTAAAGACCCAATCCGGTCAATAGTTTTATGTTGATTTTACTCAAACATTTTTTGTTTTACCATGTGAAGCTGACTTAATGCAATATTACAACTTGGTATTGGCTATTGACTTTGTAGATTTGCACATTGTTAAGGACACAGAGTTATCAAAGACATTTTAAAACGAGAAAATGTACATACATGCAATATAAATATGTACTTTTAATACACAGAGATGAGTTTTTGAAGTTTAATCATCTACCAGAGAGGAAAAACCTACTAAGCTGAGATCAGTGATGATGATCCAATGTACACAAGAAAAGCAGAAGGATTCAGACTCACTTTTTACTACTAGAGATTTAAAAGCCTTCGTTTGACATTGGCAGATTTTAAGGAAATGTTTTTTAACATTTAACAGTCAGATGCCTTAGACCCTGCTTCCCTCCAGGCGCTGCATGCTGTAAAAACCTCCCTTTTCTTTACAGAAACTCCACATGTGAGTGACTCTAAAGCCTGTTTACATCTTCAGACGACGCGTTGCATCATGCACCGTGATCCTAATGTTAACTGCCTTATCCGCCTCCGCACGCATTTCAGATTCATACATGTGTGGAACATCGTACGGAAAACGCACGCAGGAAGCCGTGTTCAGACATGAGAAAACAGTGCAGTTTGTGGGTTTCTTCGAGTGGCGACGCTTTCTGATGTCTTCCACAGGTTTGTGTTTACATGTGTAGGCCGGTTCTATCTTCCCCTGGAGGTTTGAAGTGGAAGATGACGGACGATGTCAGGTGGACAGATAATAAATGCAGGCTAAGTTTTATTGGATTTCCTTTTTCGTCCACGGTTTTGGCCAGCGCGTTGACTTTCCCTGTGAGTCTGTGTCGCAAAAAAACCCAGCAGAACTGAATAGAAAGTCAGAGTAAAACCCTCAGGGAGCCGGTGTGTCAAAGACGTACTCTTCTCATTCTTTCCCCTGATCAATTCCTGATTCCACCTTCCCTCTTTCCACAGCTCCATCCATCCTCTCACACCTCCCTCATTTCCTTTTTCTTTCTTTCCTCCCCTAGCCCCCAAAGTCCCCTTTTTTTTCTGCATTTCTTCACCCCACCCCACCCTGTATTTTTTCTTTTTTTTTCATTTGCAATTACAGTAATATGTAACATCAGGCGCGGTGAGATTTAGGGCTTTACCTTACATAACCCCGGGATTTAGCTGCAGGGTTTTAAGGCTTCTCTGAGCCTCTGAGCTGGGGGCAATCGGGCCTCTTTAAAATATTTTCAAATGGCTGAAATCCCCAAAGGGCCTATGAGCATGTAGGGATAGGAAGGCTTTGAGGGCCTTGATATAGCGCAACCATCATTATTTTGAATTACCATGGAGCCTGATCCATTTAAAATACAGCCCTCTCTCTATTCGATTCGGTGGCAGTGTTGGCGGAGGGTTAATACATGTGGGTCAATGCGCACGACACACACACACACACACACACACACACACACACACAGCCACCGACATATCCATCCACATACGGTTACATGACGTTACCGTGTATTTTAGAGCTACAGCAAAAGCGAGTGCTCATACATGATACTTTTATACGTCCAAATTTATGCCTTTTTCCAGCAGATGAATGATCCACGGCCTGTTTCTACCCCCCACACGCGAGCCTTTACGTGCACACGCTTGCCAAATTGAGTTATTTCCCCAAAATAGGGCAGAGGGCAGTTTAGTGTTGAGCTGCGAGTGTGTACGTGAAGCTGAGGTGTGTGTGTGTGTTGAGGTCACGCAGAACTCTTGGCGCTCAGAAGACGTTTTTTTTTTCTTTTTTTCTATTCGTTAAATTTAATTTGATATGACTTTATATTAAACTGTAAAAGGGGGAGAAGGAGGGGTTTGGGTTTGGCCCCGGATCACCACGCCAACCAAAGCCTGATTTTATTCCTCCTTGAGGCAGGCCAAGCGGACAGGCCATAAATTTGAAATAATGAACTGCCTGGCCTAGCTTGGTGATTTGAGCAGGGAGGGAAGCGAGTTGTGGAGAAGGAACCGGGTACGGCCTCACGGAGAAGAGAGAGCGAAAGGAGTGGAGAAAATAACAGATAGTGACGTGAATAAACGAGGGCAGAGGATGTCAACTGAGGACAAATCTTTGCGTTGGATGAAGCAGAGGAGGACATGTAGGCAGAGCTGATGGCGGCTTTGATGCTCCGGGATGTGCTCGGTGTTATAGGATGTGTAATCTCAGCAGGGGTACTGTTAGTTTCCTCGGAAAAGCCTGCTCCTTCAGCTTCTTAGGGCAAATTTTTAATTTCTCCCTGGCGCAGGTCCTGAGCCGGTCGGGGGGGAAAGTTTTAAGATGTAAAGCCGCTGGGATTAGGCCTGTACGAGGGGAGGACACGGGAGTGGAGGCCGGGATGAGCCCCTACAGGGTCGCAGAGAACCACGGCTGACCGCGTTGCTCATCGCTTTGCAGACACTCAACAAGGAGCTTTGCGGCAAACCCTGAATGTTCTCCGTGTGTCTTACTGCACACGCAACGGAGGGATGAGGAAGGGGTGAGGAGAAGATGAGTTGGAGATTAAAATGAGGGATGGAGGCTGATGGTGTTTTGGCAAAGGACAAAAATGCTCTTAAGTCTCGGGGAGTCGGCAGAAGAACTTGTAAAGTTTAGTAAGATCGAAGTGACTTTTTTTGGGGGTGTTTTCACAGTCGACGTTTTCTGTTTGCTTCTTTTCTCCATCAACTCCTCGCTCTCCATAGTTGCTCCATTCCCTGGCTCGGCCTGAGACCTCCCTCCTGCTATTTTTCAATCCATTTTACTGGTCTTCCTGTGTTTTAACAGGCTTTTATAACCCGGGCTGCAGCTGCAAAAGAGAGCAAGAGAGTATGGTAGGGAAAAGGGGTAGTTAGAGAGGGAGGGAAAAAGGGAGGGAGCGGGAATTGAATCATGAAATGAGGACCATATTTCCATACTGCGTTAAAATGTGGACTTTCCATTTTTGTAACCAGGGTGCTCTCTCTCTCTCTCTCTTTTTCTTTCTTTCTTTCTCTCTCTCTCTCTCCCCTCGTTCCTCCTCTTTCTCCTCTCGGTTGGTGAAGTGCTCGGTGCAGCTGTTCGTCAGTAGTTGTCTGTTTGTTTGTCTCTGCCCGTCTCCCCCCCTCGCCTCCCCCTCGCTGCCTTTAGCTCATGTAAACTTTGCTTTTCGTCATGCTTTTTCCACTGCGGAGCGTCTCTGCTTTTGATTAAAGTAAAAAAAAAAAGCAGCAGATCCCACTCTCTCTCTCTCCCGCTCTCTCTCTCTCTCTCTCTCTCTCTCTCTCTCTCTCTCTCTCTCTCTCTCTCTCTCTCTCTCTCTCTCTCTCTCTCTCTCAACTGTAACGAACAGCGACGCCATCGCATTTTTCTCTCCCCCCTCCACCTCCTTTTTTCATACTTTCTGCCCCCTCTCTGTTCTTTCCACAGCAGTTTGTTTAGGCCACGCGGCTCTGCGAAAACTTCACTGCCGGTGTTTGTTGAGCTTTCCGGCCAGAGCATCTTGAACTGATACGGTTTCCTCCTGTGTTATGACCGCTACAAAGTCAACCATTCTCCTGGTGTGATAATATGGCAGTCGGGCCGGAGCACAGAGCCCTGCCTCGACCCGCTGCCAGCTGCGGAGCTAACAGACGCTCCCTCGTAAAACCTCAAAAATCGGCTTCGTCCTCATCTTACGGATCCGTTCTCGACCTCAGCCCGAGCGCAGCTAAATTTTGCCACAGTCTGTTCCCGCTCTCATGCCTCTGACCTCAGCATCCTCAGATCCTCTTTCCCACTGCCGCTGCCGCCTCAGCCAGACGCACTATTGCAGCCGAGTGGGCCGCAAGCATCTGTTTACAGCGCTCCTTCTGCAGTGTGAGATAATGATGGCCAGATACAGCCCACAGTAAAATAAACACGCTGCCACCTCCCTCCTGCAGGCCTGAGTTAGCACAGCGTCTCGATGAGGAGGGTCCAGCAGCGGATCCAAACGTAAGCAGAAGAACCCCGGCTCGTGTTACCCCTAACAGTCTTTATAAATACATTCCCTTGATTGTTTTATTGGATGAACATGGGGTCTGCAAACAATGAAACGCATGCAGAAAGACGGGAAAGTCATGTGAGCTGAGGCTGGAAGAGGAAGTTTATATATAAGGACCGGGACAAAGTCGTATAGAGAAATGAAGACAGAGTGCTTTAACCTGCCTCAGATGCCAGATGGGTGAGGATTACTGCATTTGCTTTGGGTCAGGGAGGTTGACAGAAGAGTAAAGCCAATAGCATTTTAAATTCTTTCCAGTGATTATCCAATTGTTTGGGTATTGTAGTTTATGCTCTGAACATTTCTGCTCGTATATCTACCCGAACACGACGAACTACGCATTTTCGTCTCTGCTTTGTCTGTGGAAAGTGGTCGATGCTCATACTTTGCTTCAGTATTTCCAATTTGTGCTACTTTATACTTCCACTCTATTACGTTTTAGAGAGAAATATTGTGCCTTCTACTTTTGCGTTTAAACTTTTAAAGATTAAACCAATGGTGTCCAGACTTTTCAGGCCTCCGACGTCTTACGAAAAGCAGCTTTCAGATGTCTACGACTTGTTGACAGCTCCACCAGACACTCATTTTTTCCCCTCTAAACCTCTCACATGGTTTCATTTCAATAAAGGTTCAAACGATTCAATATCTCAGCGAAAATGAAAGATTAGGGGGAAATATCCAAAAAACGAAAACAGATTTTGTGCTTCGGAACTTTTTTTCTCCCCTTCTCTCCTATTAATCATGTGAGGAACCCTCAGATTTATCTGTAGTCCCTGTATATATAAAACTGGATGTGAAGTAGTTCAAAGCAGCTTCACCCGCAGCAGCCGCAGCAGTAACATGATTTTGTTGCTTTTGCTTGTAAAGGAGTATTTTACCAATGCCGTGTTGGTACTTTTACTCAAGTAAAGGACACAAATACTTCTTCAACTACTGGCTGGTGGACTGTAGCTTTTATTTATCAAGTATAAAACAGGAATGTGCATGCAAGTAAGCAAAGATGTCCACATTTTACATTTAAAAATCACACAAATTAGAACCTAATTGTTGCTAAATGTTTACACACAGTTACCGTTCAGGTTTAGCTCTTAGCTCATCTCGCTATTTAACAGAAGTAACATTAGCTTGCTGGTGCTGTAAAGGAGTAACAGTCAGTACGCCTGGCTGACTGTTTAATAATGCTGTAAACCGGGGGGGTTTCAAACTAAAATATGTCAAGTTAACAAATGTCATGTTTAAGTTTGGTTCTGCCAAATGGACAACGCTTGATTTGATTAGTTACAAAAGTTATTTGTACCAGAAGACGGCAGTATCAACTAATCAACTAATTTTCTGGCCCCATCTCAAAATCTGGTTCATTCTTATTCTTTCTGGTCTCAGGTGGAGCATATTCCAAAATGAAATGGTGTTTTTTCAAATTACCTAAAGGCGTAAGCACAAGTAGCTGGGGGGGTCAGTGGAGGCCCAGTTCTCAATGTTTGCCCAGGGGCCCTATAACAGGTTAATCCAGTCCTGGTTACTCTCAGATTTGATGACAAAAAGACGTTTGTTACGTTAGCGTTATTTCACGGTCATTCTAAACTGCACGAGTGCTACTAACTCGCATGTAAACACAAATTTTATCCACATTTGCAGATAAGAAAAGCAGTCATACTTCCTTTAACAAACTCCTGCAGTTAGCCCCAGTACAACGGACTTTCTTTAGCAGTTCTGTTACATGTCAGCATGTTTGTGCATTACTTAAGTCTTTACATTTAATTAGTTTTAGTCATGCTACAACTTGAAGCTGTCAAGCAGATGCAGCCCAAACCAGGTGGATCCTTTTTTTTTTCACATATTTTGCTCATCTGCACCATTATCTTTCCTCACTATGCATTTCCCTCCAGGCAGTCCTATAAATAAAGCTTCAGCTTCAATAAGTACTTAACTTCAACCAGCTTTATTGGTGTCTAAAACCTCTTAACCTCCTCTTACTTTATCATAACAGCCACCCTTTGAATGCACAATAAAAGCCCTCCTCGTCTGGTCCGCCTGCTTCAGAAAAGCCCGTCGCCTCCTGGACGTATGTGAATGTGTGCATGTGTGTGTGCGTGGACCGTGTTATGGCTATAAATCGCCGCGTATTTTCTCAGTGAAGCTGACAGGAGGCAGACAGTGCAGGCGTGGTGACAGCTGAGACGGAGACCAAACCAAAGATTGGGCTCTGGGGAGCGGGTTTGTTGTGGAGGACTGGGCTTGACTGAAGGCAGGGCCGACTGTCACATGTTAATCCAAGGAATACACAGGCGTTTGTGCTCACTTACAGTACATAAAATATACACTCCCAGTCATGCACACGGTTCAAACTCACCCGTGTGTGTGTGTGTGGACATAAACACGCATTATTGTCCTCTGTCGTTGGCGTGTAATTACGGCGGTCGCTGGTTTGTGTTTTGACGTGTGATCGCACCTGTTCCTCACCTGAATCCACTCACGGATCCCAGCGGGGGCCCTCAGGCTCCTCGGGGGCCTCAGGAGAACCCCCCCCACACACACACACACACATGAGCACTACAGGCAGAATGGAAAACATCACATCATAATCTAAAGCGGTTCCCTTTCTCATTTCAGCTGTCCAACCTCCTCCTCTCCGCTATCTCTCTTTCTGTCTTCTCATGTCATCCACCTCATTCTTCTCCTCTCTTCGCGCTCCATCACTTCACCCCCTTCTCTCCTTCCTGGTTCTCTCGTTCTCTCTGTTTTTCATAAACTTCTGGCTGAGCCCGAGCCAGCGATCCCAGAGGCGTAGTGTGAAACGCTAGACATTTCTGAGCGACTGCCAAACAGATGCAGGCTCCTCTGGTCTGCTCCTTGACGTGAACATCCTCTCCATTTAATACCGCAGAGCCATCGGCAACGGGGCAGCCATGGCGCTGACATTTCATCCCTTTATGGCGGCACAACACGCTGACAGGGGTTCCCGTTTAAATTAACGTCCTCGGCGGTCATTTTTTGCTCTGAGCGGTGTTTTGAGGCCGCAGTGCACAAACTGCTGCGTTACCATGACGAAGGCCTCAATTATCCCGAACATTCTGGTGACAGATGTGTTAAAAATCTCATCTGTGATTACCAGGCATAGAGAACACATGACATAATCACCTCGGTGTCATGGTCAGCGATGTTAGTATTGAAATTTATAAAGGCTACAAAGAGTTACTTCACTGTGAGCTCATTTTCAGACGAGGATTTTGTTACCGTCTCCGAGGATATCTCAGTAAAACGAAGGAGTCTCCCTCCGTATGCGTGTTTGTTCTTTGCTTTTCTTGACAACCGTTCATCAGATCGACTTCACACTTGGCGGGCGTATTGCTGGGGACCCGAGGAAATGCAGTTTTGAGTGTGAAGTGGTTTGAATGAGCCGTTGTTGAGAAACGTAAAAAGACAAACGGCAGATCCCCCTAGAAAATCTGCATTGTTTAATTTCAGAGACTAATAAAAGTTGTCCAGGCTGCCTTTGCACCAGATGTAACCTTTATTGTGTGACTTTCCATTGTGTTTTGCTGAATGCAAACTGTTTGCACGCTTAATGCCCCCTGTGAAGCTGCTATGAACGCTCTATTTAGTACAGAGGTGTCAAACTTATTTAGTTCAGGAGCCACATTCTGCCCAGTTTCACGTCAACTGAGCCGGACCAGTAAAATCAGAGCATAATAACCTATAAATAATTACAATTCCAAGTTTTTCCTTTGTTTTAGTGCAAAAAAAAGTACATTATGAAAGTGTTTGCATTTAAGGGAGTTGTCTTTTTCCAAAATATCATGAACAACCTGAAATTTCTGAAGAAAAATAAGTTCAATTTCACCAATGTTCAGCCTCAGTTTCTCATTTCCACATTACAACCTCCAGATCACAGAGTGTCTACAAAGGAACACAACATTTAGTCACAGGCGTTTGGAACTGAACGACACAGGATTTTACTTACAAAATACAAAAACCAACATAACCAAGACAAAAATGACAAAAATGAGATGTAAAATGACAAAAATGAGAGAAAACGACATGAAACAGAACAAAAAAGAAACAAAGAACTTACAAAGCAACAAAAACTGGATGAACGAGAAAAACGAGACAAAAAATTGCATAAATGAGACAAAAAATGACAAAAGTGAGAAATAAAATGACAAAAAAGCACACTAACACAAGCAAGAAAAAACCCACCAATTACACAAATATGATACGCAAAACAAAGCATAAAGCAAAAGACAAAATGACAAAAATAAGACAAAAAACACAAGCAAGACAAAAAGGAAACACAAAATGACAAAAATAAGACAAAAAAACGCAAGCCAGACAAAAAGGAAACACAAAATGACAAAAGCGAGAAACAAAACACCAAAAACATGAGACAAACGACAAAAAAGGCAAAAAAAAAGCAATATAAAATATTACAAAAATTAGACAAAAAATGACAAAAGTGAGAATCAAAATGACAAAAAAGTACACTAACAACACAAGCGAGAAAAAAAACACCAATTATACAAATATGATACGCAAAACAACGAATAAAGCAAAACACAAAGTGACAGAAATAAGAAAAAAAACACAAGCGAGACAAAAAGGAAACACAAAATGACAAAAACGAGAAACAAAATGCCAAAAACATGAGACAAACGACAAAAAAGGCAAAAAAAAAAACAACAAACAATATAAAACATTACAAAAATGAGACACAAAATGACACCAGAACAATGATCAATCCAGTATTTTACTTTATGATCAAGATCAGGAAATTATTTGACCTTTATAATTTTACATATTTAGAATTTGCAGTTAATATCTTCTCTCGGACACTTTACAAAGTCGTCCCACAGGCCAGATCGGACCCTCTGGCGGGTCGGTTTTGGCCCACGAGCCGCATGTTTGACACCTATGAGCTTTCACACTTCATTTTGAATGAACACGGCACCAATCTCACTCGATTTTAATCCTTATTTTATTCTATTAGCGGTATTTTTTCATCCTTTTTTTTCTCTCCAGCTCTAAATTTCACTGCCTTCTTTCCCTGTTGCTCACTCTCAGTGTCGGCTTTTTAAACAAGGTCACATTTTTAAGTGCTTCACTTGAGCACGCAGAGGCCGAGATAATAAGGCTGAGGTCAGCGATGCTTATTGATGAATATGTTTTTGGAAATCGCTAAGTGGATTTGCACCCGTTTAATCTCCGCTCGCCGTGCTGATTCTGCCGAGAGGAGAGGAAGGAGGGTTTTAGAGCTTTTTTTTTTTTATCTGGGTTAATAAGTTAATAGATGGATTGATAGATGGTAGGAATAAATCTCCAATTATCAGCTTGACCGAGGGAGAGCCTAAGTGGAGCCGTAAGCTGTCCGAACTAGGCTAATCCTCTGACATGTACGGACACGGCTTTTGATTCACTTACTCTGTCAATCTGATTGTGCCAGCGCATGAAAATTATACATGCATGTCAGCAACTCTCCTGTTGTCCTCATTTACCAAAAAAATATTGTTTCCTCATCTGAAAAAGATCCAAAAATTCAGCAAAAAAATTTCCCCAGATTTCTGAAAATTTGCAAAACCTTTAGGAAGAAAATTCCAATCATTCCTTACGAATTTCCCTTAGAAGTTTTATCTTTGGCGAGAAATTTGGCAAGAAAATTCTTGTAAATATTTTCAAAAAATGAGTAAAAATATTCAATAAAACCACCCTAAAAATATCTAAAGTGATTACATATGTATCAGTAAAACTTCTAATATTTTCTCTTTTTTTTTCTATTTTCTGTGAATTTTGATGGATTTTGGTTGATATTTTGTGAACGTTCTTAAGGAAATTTTTTTTTAACGTTTCTTTTTTTCCACCAAAAAATGTTCAAAGATTTCCCAAAAACGTTGAAAATGTGGACATCAGAAGTTTCACCGTTAAAATATATTTTTATTCCCACATTTTCAAACTTTTAAATACTAAAATTGTTTCCTTGTCTGACTTTTTTTTTTAAATTCAACAAAAAAATCCCCAAATTTCTGAAAATTTGCAAAACCTTAAGGAAGAAATTTGGCTAGAAAATTCTTGTCAATATTTTCAAAAAATGATATTCCAAAAAATCCTAAAAATATTTAAAATGATTGCATATATATCAGTAAAATATCTAATAATTTCTTTAAGAACATTGTGAATGTTCTTAAGAAACATTTTTTTTTCTTCCCACCAACAAATGTTCAAAGATTTCCCAAAAATGTGGACATCAGAAGTTTCACTGTGAAATTTTTTTTTTTTTTCCCACATTTTCAAACTTTAAACCGGGTCAATTTTGACCTGCAGGACGACACGAGGGTTAAATGCGTCGTACTCCTGGAGCAGGATTTCCCTCCAGGGCCTGTGGCTGCAGCTGATCCGGGCTCTCGCCTGAATCTTTTGTCCCAGCGGTCTGATACCGGTGGAGGCAGGAGGCTGGTGCAGTTATCAGCTAGCATGTCACAGTCAGGAAAGACCGGGGCAGTTGTTTACTCACCTTATCTGGCCGGGAGATAAAGCCAGCTTTGACACAGATAGCAGACAGCTCGTATGCATGGCCACACACACAAACACTGGAAGACTCGCTAATGCTTGTGGGCACAAGGCTTTGGCAGTGTGTGTGTGTGTGCATGGAAACAGAGCGCACAAACACACGGCTGTGCTGGGAGTCAGTGACCCTTGGGCCGGTTCATCTGGGGACACAGACTGACAAATGCTGCTGGGCGGTGACTCCCAGACAGCTGGTGGTCAGAGGTTGCCTTTCTATCTGTGCCCTCATTTGGCTGATTGTTTTTTCTCAGGCCTCATCTGCTTCTCTGTCCGTCTGTCTCCTCCTCCGCCTCCTCTGTCATTCTGTCAGCCCGAAGAATAGATCTTCAGTTCGGCGTGTAGGTATGCAGATCCGACCGATTCTTCGAAGAACCGCTGATTTCTAGACCTTTCCGGTTCACGAGGGAAAGCCCCCGCCACCTCCGCAGGATGCGTTCAGAATAGCTCCAGCTATTCAATTTAACCCTCGTGTCGTCCTGCGGGTCAAATTGACCCATTTTAGAGTTTGAAAATGTGGGGAAAAAAATAAAATTTTCATAGTGAAACTTCTGATGTCCACATTTTCAGAACTGAACTTTTTTTTTTTGGTGGAAAAAAGAAATGTTAAAAATGCTTCTTAAGAGCATTCACAAAATATCACTTTAGATATTTTTAGGATTTTTTTGAGAAGATTTTCAAGAATTTTCTTGCCAAATTTGGGGGATTTTTTTATTATACAAATAAACTTTTAAGGAATTTTTGGAATTTTCTTTCTGAAGGTTTTGCAAATTTTCGGAAGTTTTGGGATATTTTGTCCTGAATTTAAAAAAAAATTCAGACAAGGAGGCGATTTTAATATTTAAAAGTTTGAAAATGTGTAAAAAATATATATATTTTCACAGGGAAACTTCTGATGTCCACATTTTCAACATTTTTGGGAAATTTTTGAAGATTTTTTGGTGGAAAAAAAATGTTAAAAACGTTTAAGAACATTCACATAAAAATCAACCAAAATCCAGCGAAATTCGCTGGATTTTGGTTGATTTTTATGTGAATGTTCTTAAAGAAAACATTAGAAGTTTTACTGATATATATGGAATCACTTTAGATATTTTTAGGATTTTTTTTTGAATATTTTTACTCAGTTTTTGAAAATATTTACAAGAATTTTCTTGCCAAATTTGGGGGATCTTTTTTTTAAATAAAACTTTTGAGGAATTATTGAAATTTTCTTCTTGAAGGTTTTGCAAATTTTCAGAAATGTTGTGAATTTTTTTGCTGAATTTTTGGATTTTTTTTCAGACAAGGAAACTATATTTTGGTGCCTGCTGTAAATGAGGACAACAGGAGGGTTAAGCCACTGCTGTTGCGCGTGCGTGTCTGTGTGTGTGTGTGTGTGTGGGTGTGTGTCTGTTCCCAGATCAGATCAGGCTTGTTAGAGCTTTTGACTCCGTGTCCTGATTTGACACTGATCTAAAAGGTTACGGATCAGCAGCCTGAGTCATGCCCACAAAAGAGTTTCTGACATGGCCACACAAACAGAGCAAAACACACTTTCCCCTTCCTGCAACGCACACACACACACTTCAATGCATATGCAGGGAAAAAAACGAAACAGACACGCAGCCTTCGACACAAATCATGCACATCCAGCCTCCACTGGCATCACCCGGGGAGGATGTGGAGTTTTACGCAGCCATTCATCGCTCCCCTAATTCATTAGTCCAAATGAGCATTTATGCAGAGCACACATTATTTTTACAGGCCCGCTTTATGTGTTTGTGTGGAGTTTTACAACCCTCATAAAACACGTTCTCCAAGCCCCAGATAGATTTGGGAGCATTTATTTGCATAGTTCACAAACCCAAAATAAATCTTTAGTGTTTTCTAGCCCGGGCTGGATCAGACCGAAGGCCTGTTGGTGTAAATAGAGTGTGATGCAACAAAGCTGGCTCGGAGTTTGAATAAGATTTTGTTGACATTGTATTAAAAAAGTGAGAAGAGTTTCATATTTTGGATACAGACTGTAAACCGTTCAAAGGACGTTTGCTTTGCGAAGCCTGAGAGTCAAGTTTAGACTCGAATAGCAGTTAGTCAAAACGCAAATACACTATTATTATAATTTAGGAACTTTTAGCTTCATGTATTCCTAGCAGGACTGAAGGACAATTTGATATAAGGATCGAATTCTGATATTGTGAGTAGGCTGTGTTTAAAAACTAACAAAAGTAAGTGTAAAAGCTGGGGTGTTTATACTAGGGCTGGCCCGAATAGTGGTTTCTGGCCTCCGAATATTCGGGCCCTATTAAAAACAAATATCTGAATATTTGCTCCGCCTCGTAACGTCCGACGGGGGCGGGGATGGCGGCGGCGGCTTGTGACGGAGACAGCCCGAATATTCGGATCCGTTCGTCTGGTCTCCCGGGTGCAAATTTTGCCTTCATTTTGTCTTCAGTTAAACTGAAGAATTCCCAAACAGCGGAGGTCTTCAGCATCTTGTCTTGTGTTTATGCAACGAAGTGAAGCGTGACGTCAGAGTCAGCAAAATGACTTCTGTTTGGGAGTGAACAGCATGGCTCAACCTGAAAACAGAACAGAAATAAAACATTTAATGTAAAATGTTGATCTGTTTCTATACATTCTGTGAAAATTTGAGGTTATTTCAACAAGAATTGCCAAAATTATTGGCCTGCGAAATGATGTATGTTCCCAACAGGCATCATGAATGATTTCAGTCCAAGTTCAACATGAGCCATTTTGACACAGACACAAGGGATCAGAACTTCAAATTGCATTTTTTATCTCTCACTATGCTTTTAACCTAGCCTAGCCGCGCTAGACGCTCTGAAGGCACAAGGGTCAGGAACTCTCGACAGGGAGCGAGGCGGGCTAAAAGGTTGTCTTTCAAATCACTCTGCAGCATTTGGGTAGGTATACAACCAATCAGCGCAACGAATAGGCTGACGGAGTTCCGAGAGCGCCGGAAATCAGAGGATGCGGGAGTTCGGTGAAGCCTTATTTATACAGTCAATGGGTGAAGCTCAAGTATATTACAGACATGTTAACAGAAAGATTATTCAGAGTCGGTGCTAATGGAGCTCAACGACTGTTGTCGTTTTTGATGTCGACCCTGACAGAGAATTAAATTCATTGCCGTGGGTTGTCTAGCACGGCTAGGCTAGTTGTTTCCGGTTGTTTCTGTCAGAATCGTCGCGCCTCTGTCGTCACTTAGTTACGCCCGCCTTCTGACTCTACACTTCATGGTGATTCGTCCGGCCAGTTTTAGGAGCATCCAACCTCGCGGCTTACCGAGGGTAACTAGACCCACCCTGGCAGAGAATTAAATTTGTTGCCGTGGGTTGTCTAGCGCTGCTAGGCTACTTTTAACCTGCTTTAGTGGATTTTTTTCGAGCTTTGTAGGAGCTTCGGTGAAGCTAATGTGCCATCAGAAACTACTTTTCACATATTAATCAATCTATTTTAACGCCTTGACGCCTGAATTTGTCTACAGTTACATCAAAGAATGTATTATTTGTGTTTTTGCTTTCCAGCTGATGCTAAAATAAGTGGAGATAGTTCATTTGTCTGTCCCACATAGAATATGTTTATCATAATAATCTTAGATATAGGGCTGGGCGATAAATCGAATTAATTCGATTAATTCGTGTTTTTAAAACCTGACGATTTGAAAATTTCCCAAATTGTAAAATCGAGGTGAACTTAAATATATAACAATACATATTCTTCTTCTGCCTTTCACGACTTGTGCACTGGCGTTTGCTTCCGCCTCTCATCTCCTTCCGCCAAAACACTCACACCCCCGTCATGGCGGACAGAACAGCAGACGAAGAGTTGGTCGCGAGAAAAGGGCCTCATGTTACATCGATTATATGGAAGTGGTTCGGCTTTGACAAGACTGACACAGAGCAAACTACAGTCATGTGCAAGGTTTGCAAAAGTACTGTGAAAACGAAGAGTAGCAGCACAGCTAACCTCTTTCAGCACCTCCAGCAGAGGCACCCTAAAGAATGGCAAGAGTGCTCGCAGCTACGGGAGTGCGGCATGGCTAGCACTAGCCATAGCAAACAGACCGCAAAGAAACAACAAAAATCAATTAAAATCGTAATCGTCGAAAAAAATTGAGATTTTATTTTTTGGCCATATCGCCCAGCCCTAAATAGATATAATAATTAGGTCCAACTCCGACTGGTCCTACCAGAAACCAGTGCTTGCAAAAGTTACCGAGGTACGAATTGAATCTGCACAAACCTCCATTGGGGGAATGGATTTGGTGTCTCGTTCTGAATGAAAGCGGTATGATGCAAATTTGCGACCAGCAGCAATAAGGGGTTAATTTTCCTCTAAAGAGTCTGAATTTTGAGCTCTGTAAGTGCATTTAAAAGGTACAAGGACAACAACCCGTGTATATTTTGTGGCAGTTTGTCTTCAGGTGTTCGTGCATTGTGCTGTGGCGCTGAGCTCTGCCATTCAAACTCTGCTCGGTGTACAAACCGCCTCTTTGTTCCTTGATCATTTCAAGTAGTTTCAAAGTTTCAAGGGCTCTTACTGTCGCCGCCATTGTCTCGAACTGTAGCACCGGCTGTTGCTGACAAATGACTGTTGCGCGGCAATTTCGCAGTAATGCAGAAGAAAAGCATTTGTTCCAGTGAGCTGAAGCAATTTAGAAATAAGCATAAAAACCATGCATCAGTTTATAATCATTTTAAGCATCAACAACACCGATCCTCCTGTTAGCGCATCTAAACGTTGAACGGAGCTTTCATTTAGTGAGACGTTTGTGCAACATTTTCTCTTATTTTTAGCTCTTTTATGGTCTTCACCACCTCCCAAATGAAACATCTTTAGCTGACAAATGCTCCCCTCTTCTCACCAGCTGGTCGCTAACTCAGGTTTCCTTGTGTTTGCTGCTGTAGGGTACAGTGGGTTTTCTTTCCCTCTTAAAGCTGCTGCTGTAAACAAAGTTAATTAGGGTGGTGAAAGTGTACCTAAACTGTAAAGTCGCAGTGTGTAAATCCTAAACAGTTGAGTGAAACTGCAGAGCTGGATGAGGGGTTATTTGTGGGTTTGTCACCATTTACATCGCAGTCATTTCACTCACTGTTAATGTAAAATATTGATTAGTGCAGCTTTAACCTCTTATCACTTGTAATTGAGTGCATTTTCCAAAACAAATTTGTGCAAACATGCTCCCAATTACCTACATTAATTGACACGATCATACTTGCGAGGCTTTTTGGGGACCTGAGTGGCAAATTATCTATTTGGGTTTAGCGCCAGTGATCAATACCTCATTTCATGCTGCATTTCTATTGGTTAGTTAGTTGTCGTAGGTCGCAGCAGCAGCCACACTGTGAGACGATCACCCCAAATTTGGGACAGCTTGTCTTTGGTCTTCGATGGCGGTCCTTGAACCTGTCTCACAGTACGACATAGGATTTCGAGCAAAGACCAAAGATATATCGCCACGATTCTCCCACGATTCTTATCTTTTGTCTGGGAAGACCGAAAATGGCACAGTGTGTAGTGGCCTTAGAATACAGCCAGTAAAATCTTAAAATCAATTCTAAAACGAACAGGGAGCCAATGAAAAGAAGCAAGAATAGGGGAGATGTGATGTCGTCTGTTAAAACCAGGAAGATATTCTAGCTTTTCACTCAGTTGAATGAACTGTGCTTTTGCTGCTGCAAATCTGTCCCTGGGGGAACCGACGCGGCGGGGAGCGGTGATAAAACGCCAAGTCAGAAGTTCACAAGGTCACGCTTTCAGAGTCCTGGTTTGAGTGACGGGTCGCCGCGACCTCTCAGTGGAACCGAAGCCCACATCGCAGCACGCCTTCCCCTCATGGACGTGTGTGTGAAACGTATTAGCCGTGGACGCCGTGAGAAGAGTTTGCAGTATCTGCCTCTTGGCAAACTGATGGCACTGCCTCGTGGTGGCTGTGGTTGCGCTGTGTGTTTGCTTTTCCTCGGTCTCCCCCCGTAGAGTCGGGTTTGATCGTGGCTGGTGCCCCGCTGTACGCCGCCTCCACTCCCCCCATCGTACCCTCCTCTACTCGCCTCTCCTGCTCTGCCAACAAGTCTCTCTTTCTTTCTTTCTTTCTCTTCTTTTATTCTCTCTGCTCACGTCTTTCTTGGCGAGGCAAAACGTTCCCACAGCTCTCACAATCTCTCCCCCTTCCTCAAACCCCACCCACCCACCTCCCCTTCTATCACTCCTTCCCTCCCTTTCTTCCCCTCTTTCATTCACTTCTTCTTCTATTTTTTGTGTCTTTTTCCTCGTCCCCCACTCCTCTTCTCTTCTTTATTTCCCCTCCCCTCCTCCTTCTCTGTCTGTCTCCCCCATTCCCTGGCAAAGACTGGCATCACATGATCCTCTCTCCCACTTGTGCCCAGACTCTGCCACATAAACACTCGCATCGAAACACACGCTAACATAGAAACACACACATCACCACGGCAGCAGCAGGGTGGCTCATGTCTTTCATTCACAGCTATACGTTTTATACTCGGCTCTGTTTGCATGAAACCTAATATACACACATCATCAGCGCAGTTTAAACAAGCCTCCCCGTACGAGAAGCCGGAGCATTTTTCACCGTGTGTTTATTGTCCGTGTCATTGGGCTCCCCCTGAGTGTTATCTGGCGTGTTTCGACGATGTGATCAGAAAAAGTCGAAGGGAAAACTGCAGTAATCTCCCGTTTAAGTTTCCCCTCAGTTCCAAATGTGCAACCCTCACATCCAGTATGTCTAGTAATGAACAGTACTCCAGGATCTGTGTTGAAATTTTCAGAGCCACAGATATTTCATTTGTTGGTAGGAATTTTGACTAAAGCCCGATATGCCAGAGAGCTTTCGGCTCCAGCTCCCCCCCAACACCACCACCCTCCTTTCTAGCTAAAGCCATGGCAGCCCTGCTGAAATCTTTCCCACTGCTTTCTCTTCCCCCTGCGAGAGGCAGATTTCTTTAGCATGTGTTGCTGCCTTGTGCCCCCACTGCCAACAAGTGACATCTGCTGGCCAAATGGAGGAACGACACCTCTCCATATGCATCTCCAGTGTTGTCTTCATTTACAAGCACCGAAAAATAAACAAAAAAGAAGACGACTTTACAGGAGCTTGGCAGTGCAAGTTTGGCAATTTATGGTCCAAAAGCAGTTTGGACAAAGAAACACAGATGTGACGTGAAGAGTCTTTTTTTTTCTTTATCTGAAAAAACTCCAAAAACTCAGCAAAAAAATTCCCCCAATTTTTGAAAATTTGCAAAACCTTCAGGAAGAAAATTCCAATAATTCCTTAAAAGTTTTATTTCGAAAAAAAAATTTGGCAAGAAAAGTCTTGTAAATATTTTCAAAAAAATTAGTGAAAATATTTCAAAAAAAATCCTAAAAATATAAAGAATGATTAAATATATATCAGTAAAACTTGCAATATTTTCTTTAAGAACATTCACAAAAAATAAAAGAAATCAAACAAATTTTTTAGTGAATGTTCTTAAACATTTTTAAAATTTCTTTTTTTTTCCACCAAAAATGTTCAGAAATTTCCCAAAAATGCTGAAAATGTGGACATCAGAAGTTTCACTGTGAAAATATATATTTTTCTCCACATTTTCAAACTTTGAAACGGGTCAGTTTTGACCCGCAGGACGACACGAGGGTAAAAAAACAAAATCTCCCAAACTTGGCCAGAAAATTCTTGTAAATATTTTCAAAAAATGAGTAAAAATTCTTCAGAAAAAATCCAAAAAAATATCTAAAGTGATTACATATATGAGTAAAACTTCTAATTTCACTGGATTTTGGTTGATTTTTTTTGTGTGAATGTTCTGAAGACACACTTTTAACATTTCTTTTTTCCCGCCAAAAAATGTGCAAAAATGGACACGAGGGTTAAAGTGGATGTGACGGTGGAGTGAGGTGCAAAAAACCAGGATGTGGATTTTTTTAAATTTTTGTTGCTTCCACCCTGAGAACAAGCAGGGTAGACTTTTCTCCCCCCTTCCTCCCTCCCTCCCTGCTGATCTCCCCCCTGTACATCGCAGCTCATCAGCATAGGCGCAGATAAAAGATAAAAGAAACGGGGCAGAGGGAGCGGGGCGATGGGAGGGGGGTATCCACGGGCAGCCGGCCAGCCAGCCTGCCCCCCCCCTCCATCCTTCTACCCCCTGCCCTCTTCTCTCTCCCATGGTTGATTCCCTTTAGGCCCCTCTCACCCCTTCTCACCCCCCTCTCACCCCCTGGCTCCCCGGCTCTGTGTGGCGTTGGCACGGAGAGGGCGCAGGCGGCACACAGACGGCCACGCAGATGGGCAACGGGCAACGCAGGGCTGCCTCCCCACACCTGCTCCTTGCTGGCACGGGGCTCGGGCCAGGCGGCCACGCAGCACACGCACACGCACACACATGATGCACACAAACACACACATGATGCACACAAACACACACATGATGCACACAAACACAGATGTGCATCGAACGCAGAATTATCTCTCTCAATTTATTGAACTTTCCCCCCACACACACACACACACACGCATGCAAATACTCCCACAAAGCGCTCTACACGCCACACACGCTACATGCTTACGTGTTTTAATAAAAGAACGCTGCCTCCCTCCCACACTCCGCCGCTCAGCCTGTCAGTCACAGATGTTTACACGCTTATCTCCAACTGTGCCTCGACATGTGCTCTCCAGAAATTTTTTGCACGTATACACTATCATAAACATATATGAGACACAATCTCGCATTCGTAGCCGTTGCCGCGTGATGTATTTATAGTCTCACGCCCACACATTCACACTTCAGCACTACCAGCGCAGAAACACATTTCACAATTAATCACGTCGCCCCATGCCGCGCTGTCACATGGAGTTACATGCCAGGCGTTCACCCAACTACGCAGGGATGCACTATTGTCACTTCTGCGCTGAATGTGGGTACAAAGATCGATTTATATAGACTTGGAAGTGAGGTTTGAATGCATCAAAAAGATGAGAATTTGCGAGCCTGCTTGCCTGTAACTGCTACTTTTGTTGACACCACCAGAGTGCTGGAGGAATTGCCAGAATCCGAAGCTGCCGGTTTAATAGGTAGGGTGTGGATATGGAAGCCAAATAAACTTCCCAGGAAGACGCCAAAAATAGCTAGAAGGAAAATCCATCCTAAAACAGAAAACCCCTGGTGTTATTCCTTCAGTTTCTGGAGGCTCGGTCTTGATTTGTAAGCAGAAACGAGCTGCTCCATTGACGGTAAATGGGCCGTTGTTGCAGTCGCAGGGCATAGGGTAGTTTTAGAGGGCTGAGGAACCATTCTTGGGTCATTCGATCATTTTTCCGTGGCCTTCTTTCTTCTGAGGCTGCATATTCTGCCCTATCTTGTTTTTCTGTGTGCCAGCAGCTTCCAGATGGAGCTTATGTACACCTGCAAGAGCCTGCAGACGCTACTCAGGACGCAAAAGCGCCCCTGCAATAAATCTGTACTTTTAGTTACAGCTAACGTTCTCCTAAAACAGATGCTCGAGTTGTACGGTAATCAAAACGAAGGCAGAGAGCTCATTGTGATAAAGACACGAATACAAGTTTGTCATATTCTTCCAATTAGCAAAACATGATTCAAGGTGTTGAAAGCAGACTAAATGGTCATCCAAATGTTGCATTCACGAAGATGAATTAATGAAGTTTTATTGTCAACGCTGGTAAGTGGCCAAAGCGAATGACTCAATGTGTACAGCAGCGGTGTCCAACATGCGGCCCGCGGGCCAAAACCGGTCCTCCAGAGGGTCCAATCCGGCCCTCAAAGTGTAAAAATTACAGAGAAGACATTAACTGCAGATTGTAAAACCATAAATCTAAAATAATTCCTAGACCATGACAAGTTGTTTTGATCATAAAGTAAAATACGACATTGTTCTTTTGTCATTTTGTGTCTTGTTTTTGTCGTATTTTGTATTTTTTTGTCTGGTTTCTGTCATTTATGTCACGTTTTTGTTGTTTTGTTTCTTGTTTTTGTCGTTTTGTGTTTCCTTTTTGTCTCGCTTTTGTTTTTTGTCTCTTATTTTTGTCATTTTGTGTTTTCCTTTATTTGCATATCATTTTGTCATTTTGTGTTTTTTGTCTCGCTTGCGTCATCTGTTTGTTTGGTTCTGTTTTTCACTTTTGTCATTTTTTGTCCTGTTTTTGTCGTTTTGTCTTGCTTGTGTTTTTTCTCTTATTTTTGTCATTTTGTTTTTTTGTCTCACTTGCGTTGTCATTTTTGTCCTGTTTTTGTCGTTTTGTCTTTTTTTGTCTTGCTTGTGTTTTTTTTCTCTTATTTTTGTTGTTTTGTGTTTTATTTAGTCACTTGCGTTGTCTATTTTTTGTCGTTCTGTTTTTCACTTTTGTCATTTTTTGTCCCGCTTGTGTCGTTTGTCCATTTTTTGTCGCTTTGTAACTTGTTGCCTCATTTTTGTTTCTTTTTTGTCTTGTTTCGTGTCGTTTGTCTCATTCCATTTCTCGCTTTTGCCGTTTCGTGTCTTGCTTTTGTCATTCTGAGTCCCATTCTTGTGATGTATTGCCTTGTTTTTGTTGTTTTTGTCTTTTTTGTCTGACTTTTGTCATTTGTCCCGTTTTTGTAATATTTTTGTCTTATTTTTTGTTTTTTGTCTTTTTTTGTCTTTCTTGTCAATTGTATCATGTTTTTGTTGTGTTTTTTCTCTTATTTTTGTCATTTTGTGTTTTGCTTTATGCTTTGTTTTGTGTATCCTTTTGTTGTTTTGTGTTTTTTGTCTCACTTGCGTTGTCTATTTTTTTGTCGTTCTGTTTTTCCTTTTTGTCCCGCTTGTGTCGTTTGTCCATTTTTTGTAACTTTGTAACTTTTTGCCTCATTTTTTGTCTTGTTTCGTGTCATTTGTCTCATTCTATTTCTCACTTTTGCCGTTTCGTGTCTTGCTTTTGTCATTCTGAGTCCTATTCTTGTGATACATTGCCTTGTTTTTGTTGTTTTTGTCTTTTTTTATCTTACTTTTGCCATTTTGATCATACAGTGAAATACTATTTCAGTTCCAGATAGCTGTGACTAAATGTTGTGTTCCTTTGTAGACACTGTAATGTGTAAATGATAATCTGAGCCTGAATGTTGTTGAAATTGAACTTATTTTTCTTCAGAAATTTCAGGTTGTTCCTGATGTTTTGTAAAAAGATAACTCCTTAAATGTGAATATTTTCAAAACGTACTTTTTCCTACTAAAACAAAGGAGAAATTAGGAGTTGTAGTTATTTATAAGTTATTATGCTGTGATTTTATCGGTCACTCGAGATCAAATTGGGCTGAATGTGACTAAAATGAGTTGAACACTCCTGGTATAAAGGCTGCAGCAGCTGTTCTAAGTCAACAGCAATAACCTCAGCGCTCCTCTTGCCCCGTTATTATCTTGTTACACTTAACTCGACATTATCTAATGAAGCAAATCCCCATGAAATATCCAGGGGCACTTCTGGAGAAAGTTGCCTCCTCTCACACTTTCCCTCATCTTAAAGGTAGCCACAGCGGGCTCGGGGTCATACATGGGAGAGAAACACTACACCACCACCACTCCCTCCACGCAGCAGCGTCCACTAAGAACCGCTGGCTTTAAAACCAGGATCAGAATGAGCTTTACTTGCAGAAGATTGAAACACAAGAGGGGGGGGGCAGCAACAGCGGTGGTGGGGAGATCAGAAGGCGATGAGTAGTTTTCAAAAACTGGAAAAACGAATCGGCGAATGAAAATGAAGGAGGGGAGGGGGACGTGGAGAGGATGAAGGAGGTGGTGGAGGAGGAGAAGAAGGAAAAAAAAAAAGGAGGTTGAAATGAAGTCCAATAAAAGAGCCGAGTGAACATCTGTGTGGGATAGCCGTGGGGATTAGGAGGGTTTGGAACATTTTAAGCGCATTAAAGATTAAAAAAAAGGTCAGAATGTTTAGCAACATACCGATAAACCTCTTAAGCGAAACCCAATTGGGGAGGCTGTTCGGTTTCTTTATCCAGAGGCTGGCGGATGGCGGGGAGGGGGGGAGAGAGGGGGGGTGAGACTGCACAGCCATACACACTTAAACCCAAACGCACTCTTGTATATGTATGTGTCAGTCAGTGCAGTTCGCCTCACGCTCTCTGCTTTACATCCATCTCCCATCAGCTCGAGGCTGTGCAAACACAGTCATTGTAATTAGCATTTCTTTGTGTGTGTCTACATAACGTGCACCGCAGTCCAATCAGAGCTGCCCTCTGTCACATTTTGGGAGAGATGTACGAGCGCAGAGCCGCAGCTGCATTCCCACATCAACCCCGAGCCTGAGACCGGAGCTGTGCCCACACGATCCGCCAGGAATGACGGGGTTTGGACCTGCAGGCCTCCAACCAACGCCGCTGCTCAGACAGAATCGAGCGACAAAACGAAAAGCCGAGGAGGAACATGGGGTTACAGCATGAGAGAGTGAAAGGGAGAGGCAGAGGCGAGACGGGTGAAGGAGGGAGAGAACAGTGGTGGATTTGTCCACAGCGCTCTCGAGTAGTCAGAGGAAGAGGCCCCTATCATTTGACTGTGAGCTGAACCATGTCTGGGGAGCTATCCTTAAATGACACAGAGGGTGGAGGCACAGAGTCAGAGGGTCACTGCTTGTTAGAACTATACTGAGACAAACATATATATAGCTGCATGTAGTTAGCCTTTAGCTCCAACAACCTGCATTTCTTTATTAGGCCGTCTTTTAAACTGCTCATTCAGTCACTAAGCCCAGTCGGAGATAATCCCGATGAGTCACAGAAGCATCATTTTGTAACTATTGTTGTTGTTTTTTTAAATCACTGAATATTTGTGCTATTTTCTGGTGTTGCTGGCTGCAGACAGCCTCGGAGCTGCTGTGAAATGTGTGCATAGCTTACTGCCTAAAGATGCCCGCCGCCTACCGGAACACACTAAAAACACGTTCGCGGCATATTTCTTGAAAAACAGCGAGTTGTCCGAAACAGATTCCAAGAGCAGCCGCCACCAAGTTGCGAAATAGCACACAGTGGATGAGCTGTGGTGAAAACAGCTTTCTTTCAGAGGTTGACCAATGTGTTTTTTTCAGGGCCGATACCAGTTGTTAGTAATAAAAAGACCAATAACTGATATTAGGAACCAATATGTGGATGCAGGAAAGTGTAAAACTGTAATTTATCTGTAGATTTATGGTTTACTCATGTTTAATTAAAAGTCACATGCTAATGATTGGAGCTAACTGCTCAGGTTCAATCTATAATTGAGGGACTTTTGAAGTCCTTGGGATATATCCTGCATGCATTTTTTATAAAAAATCATAAAAAGTTAATGGTTTTTATGTTCATCATGATCATATCTGTACAAATTCCATAATTATTCATTATGGAAACAATCACTTATTATTAAAAATGTCACTAAAATGTCAGCTGTGTTCCAAAAAGTCCCACAGTTATATATTGACCCATCCAGAATGACTTGAAAATGATCCATAATTACAGAAAATTAGTCCAGAATGACATGAAATTAGTCCTAAATGACTTGAAAATTATCCCGAAGACACAAAAATGATCTAAAATGATGAGAAAAGATTCAAGCTGACATAACACTTTTTGAAATTGACAAGAAAATTGTCCAAAATGACTCAAAACTTATCCAGAGTTACTCGAAAATTGTCCAAAATGATTCGAAAATTGTCCAAAATGACTCAAAACTTACCCAAATGACTCAAAAATTGTCCAAAATGACTCAAAAATTGTCCAAAATGACTCAAAACTTATCCAAAATTACTCGAAAACTGTCCAAAGTGACTCGAAAATTGTCCAAGTCAATCTATAATTGAGGGAACTTTTGGAATCCATGGGATTTATCTTGCATACATTTTTATTAAAAGTAAAAACACTAATGTTTTTTTTGTTCATTATGATCATATCTTTACCAATTCCATAACTATTTATTATGGAAACAGTCATTTATTAATAAAAAATTACCAAATATCACTAAAATATCAACTAAATAACTGTCAGAATTTAATAACAACCACCTTCTAATTGGCTAAACAACAATAAAACGAGCTTCAATCTTCATAAATAACTTTCAATTTCAGTTTTACTCAATTGTATATGTAATATTTAGAAGAATCTTTCTCTAAAAATGCCATGTGGTGTTTGGTTATAGGCGGCCATGTTGGTTTTAGGCCTGAAAACAGCAAAAATGTCGACTATGTTACAAAAAGTCCTGCAATTATATATTGACCCTGCTGCTTTTCTTCACATTATCCTCTCATTTCCATCACTCAAGTCTCTTCCTCATGTCTTAATTCCTCTTAGTAAGGATGTCATATGTAGGATACACCTGTTTCCTCGCTTCTCATTTCCTAAAAGTGCATTTAAGAGACTGAAAGATCCTCTGTGGTGCCGGAGGGGGAACGACGTCGGGGTCAAGGGAGGTCAGAGGATTTGAGGAAGCGCAATGAAAAGCATCCACTGATTAATTAAATATAAAGCCGCTCTTGTGCTTTTGGTTTGTGGAGGGAAGGGGGGAAAAAAACAACCATGAAAAGTCTTAAAATGCTGAGTATGGCAGTTTTTACAGGTTTTCAACATGTGGAGGAAGCTTTACAGGCCTGCTGGGCTTAGTTATGGTTGCTAAGCTACTTGCTGTTATTATTACCGAAACAATGATGAAATCTGAAGAGATCCGAGCTTTGACCACCTGAAGTGATCGCTTAAAAAGTACAGTATCGGTTAGTTTAGCTGTTTACTTCACAGTCCACCTCAGCTAGTCACATGAGAAACCGTTTTATCCACATGTGGACAGCTGTTGCGTGCGTTTTACCGCCTTCTATTGGAGCTAAAAATAGTGTGTGGAGGGAGTTTTGATTTAAGTTTAGGACAGCAGGGTGAAGGTGGTGAAAAGCTGCGTCTGATTCTCATCTCCAGGCAGAACGGTAATGCTGAATATCAGAGCTTTATGGAAATCCATCGCCTGGCTGACTTCTCTCCTTCCAACCGCCGTCAAGTTTAACGTCCAAATCTGTTCTATTTTATCTCCAGCGCTGGACCGGGCGATGGTGATTTTATAGTCTGTCATCAGTCCGCTAAAATCCCCCCTCACTTAGTGCACATTAGATTACACAGGGCCTGTTTGCTCACGTGTGCTTGTGATGCACAAACAAACACTCTAAGCTGTTCGGTAAATTAGCGAAAAAGTGTGCCGCGTGCGCTCGTATATGAATGTGCGCGCGGTAAACGAGTCCATTAGCGCTGGCGACGGCTGCCTGTGTGCTACAGCGAGCGAGCATGTGCATGTGATTTTACATTCAAGTGTCCCTTGATGATTTGCACTTGTGCTGTTGTTGTGCGTTTGCGTGCGGCGCTGCGTTGTTTTCGTGCGCGTGATGAGTGGCGACGATTACGCAAGCGTGCCGTCTGAGTGTGTGTACATTAGCCCGGGTGTGAGTTATTAGCCTCTGTCTGCATCTGCAGTGTGATAAATGTATAGCCAGTGTTAACTTTTGTGTACACACTCCTGGAGTATATCAACAGTGAGTGGACAGTGTATTGACCAAGCAACAAAATGAGCTCTCTGTGTATGTGTGTGTGTGTGTGTGTGATTTGAGTGATAGCACGGTGTACTGGATGGCCCGTGTGTGTGTGTGTGTCGGCGCTGTATTATCTCTGGCGGGGCGTGTGCAGGGGGCCTTGGGGCGACTGTGCGCAGGAGATAAGGGTGATTCATCTGTGTTTGAACGTTTTGTGTGTGCGTGTGTGTGTAAGAGCATGTTTGTGCTTCGGAGGCATGTGTTTGGTGTGTGTGCGCGCGCCCAAGCTATTGGAACCCAACACGCTAATAAACGCGGCTGCATACGCTTTAGTGGGTGTCATGCGTGTGCGTTAGTGGTGTGGGCGTGCTGAAGCGCTGCCGTGAGGATGGGAGGCCCGCTGGCACCGATTCCTCCCTGCAGGTGGTCCATATAATAATATAATAATACACAGCTTCTCCATTGTTCTCCATTAGCTCAGAGCGGCTTCCTTCTTTGGGATGCAGTACGCGCCCCCCCCCCCCCCCCCCCCCCCCCCCCTGCTCACATTACTCCTGTAGAGGCACCTTTGGGCAACTATTGTGCACACACACAATATATATTTACACGAATGTTTGTCACCGTGCCAGGGATTACACAGAAAACCCTTCATACACATTTCCATGCATGTAGAAGTGAAGTCACATGTGACAAACACACATAAATGTACACATTGCACACGCATGCATGGAGTCTGTGTAAGATCGTGGCGCACAACCTAAATTGGCAAGTAAGCAAGGCATAGAGATGTCATATCTATATCTGCAAATACATCCTATACAAAGCAGCAGACAAATAGATTAGAACATTTCAACAAAGAATTGGCAAAACGTGCTTCCGAATATCTTCCACAAGAGGAGCCGGGTTTGTTTTGTTCCAGACGTGCATTGTCTGGAGATGCGTGAAAAGTGACCACACCAATTAAAAAAAGAAGTCTGAAATTGAGAACGTCGCTTTTCTTGATTTATGAAGATGTCACCCGAGCAGACAAAGACGTTTTATACGGTCATCAGTCATCCCGTTTACGCAGATAAAAACGAAACCATGCATGCAAAAACGGTCTGAGTCGAAAAGGGAGGAAAAAATCTTTATGTATATTGATTTATTGTTTGGTAAACCTGCTTTCAGTCGAGTTTTACAGAATCTGAATGAGTCTCTGCAAACACTTTCTATATTTGAAGGGAACTGTGTTGACTAAAGAGTCGTGGATTGGTGTACAAGAAGATGGTCTTTCTTATATGTAGATTGTCAAATAATCTGTTAAACAGTTTAAAGAAATGATGAGCCTTTAGGTTGTACCATACAATCAGTCCCCATCAGGGTTTTACCTACACGTACTTTCTATCAAATCATCAGAAATAACCCAAAAATGTTTAGATTTATGTGAAATAAGGCTACAGCGAATCATTGCTTTTATTGTTTGAATAAAAGCTGCTATTCATGATGTAGAACGGTGATTATGGAGGCACAATATGGAGAGACACACCCTTCCTAGAGGTCCCAAATGCGAAATAATAAAGATAAAATATCAGCCAGTGAAAGGAAGACGGAAAATATGTTGCAAAAAATGTTACCCTTTTCTGCTTTTTCCATTTTCTGCTGCGTAACTTCAATCTGTACATCCCACTTTCACTGATTTGTTCACAACCCTTAGTCAGAAAGAGAAGACATTTCATTTTAAGAACTGAGATCCACTGTTCCATTGTTAGAAAGCGGTGTTTCCAACCCCTCAAATCATTTGGGTTTTGTAGATGATCATTTGACCCAATTGGAAAATGATCTAGAGCGCTAATCAAAACTACCTTCCAAAGAAAACAAAAACCAGCCTCAAACTTCATCATCGCGCCGCTTCCCATGCGGCGTCTTAACATGTCTGTCGTTCCTGTTTCCGTTAAAGTAAAGATCTGTGAGCGTTTTGTCGCATTTTGCCAAGAAAAGTTCAAAGTTCTGAGAGACGAGTTTGAGGATTTGGCTGATAATGCAACGCGAGTGGAATTAGCACCTTTAAAATGCAGAGGGTTTGATATAGTAAGAAGTCGGCCGTGTGATAGCGTAGCGCGGCGGCCGCCGGTCTGTTTGGTGCCAAGAGATACTTAAACAAAACAACACATTGAGCCCATGCCAGTAAGCTATATTATTATCTTCATTCGAACTAATTGCCGGGCCAAACAGCGACACATATGCACACACAGGCTTCAACAACCACTCATCATTAGGGACTTTAGCTGCGGTGTGCCATCCCTGTTGTCATGACAACGAGGCACCGAATTTTGGCTCGGGAGCAGTCACATAGTGCAAGGGAGAATTTTATTTCCAGATACGTACAGGTCTGCAAGGTTTTAACGGCTCGTGGTGAAACATGCGTTCGTCGGGGCGAGCGACAAGAAAAGGCCCCGGGCCGCTTTTATCCGCGGTTTCGTCTTGCAGGATCGCCTTATTTGCCTCGATTGATCCCTTTATGCTGTTGTTTCTGCACTTCCTCGTACTTTTACGAGTGCGTCTGACATTTGTGATCGACCGTCATTTTCACTGAAGTCACACACTCGAGCGCAACGACGACACGACACTTGCAGGATCGCAGACAAGCGTCCCGGTGGTTTTATCCTCGCTGCATTAGCATTGCATATCCTCTGTAGGTCTTTTTATCTTTAAGACCATTGGGGCTGTGTGTGTGTGTGTGTGAGAGAGAGAGAGTGTGCTTTGCAAGCATGTGTGTGTCTGTGTGTGTGTGTGTGTGTGGGGGTGTGCCGTCAGCTAGCAGGAATGCATGGGTACCGCCAAAGCTAAGATGGCTGCCAAGCGCTAAGATGGCTGCCAGGATTCCACAGAGCGACAGCGCGAGAGAGAAAGAGAATCAGAGACAGAACGAGTGTGAGAGGAATCGAGGGAGAGAGACCTGAAGATGGACTCTCACTCCCGCAGAATGAGGGACGAGTGTTTGCGAGAAAGAAAAAAGAAGCTCTGGCCTCGTGTGTTTTCCCTCCTCTTTTTCGGCCCGGAGTGATGATGTGATTGTGTCTGTTTTTGTTTTCTTGGTTTTGGCAACGCACAGGCAACGGGGTGAATAGTGCAGCAGCGTGCTGGCACATGGTGCACTACTGCCACCCAAGATTAGGACGCTGATTTGGGCTTAGAAGATGTTGAGACTGAGGGGCCTAGTGCTGACTGCAAGGGGGCCACGTTCCTGCAAGTAGGACTTGGCCCAAGGCGCCCTTAAAGCTTAAGCACTGTGGGGTAATTGGCTTGAATGGTGTATATGATACAACTATAAAACTCCACAAGGCTGCATTACACATCTGAAGAAGAATGGCAGCCAGCGGGCCAAACAAAACTAGCTGAGGTAGGAGAGCCGCCTGCGCCTATAGATGTTAAGGTAAACACAGGCAGGAGATGCAAATCAAACGATGCCTCCAGTCCAAAAATGTACATTTAACAAGTCACTAGTGGGAAATTAAAGGCTTCTTGCTGCCACTGTGGCACATTACCCAACTAAAACTGTCAAAGGCCTTTCTAGAAAGAGAACGGGGTTTTATTGAGGTGAACACACTCCACAAAGTTCAGAAATGCACTGTTTAAACTCTCAACCCTTCTGTTGTCCTCATTTACGAGCACCAAAAAATAGTTTCCTTGTGTGAAAAAATCCAAAAAAATTCAGCAAAAAAAAAATCACCAAATTTCTGAAAATTTGTAAAACCTTCAGGAAGAGAATTCCAGTAATTCCTTAAAATGTTCCCTTAAAAGTTGTATTAAAAAATCTCCCAATTTTGGGAAGAAAATTCTTGTAAATATTTTCAAAAAACGAGTAAAAATCTTCCCAAAAAAAATCCTAAAAATATATAAAGTGATTACATACATGTCTTCATTTATAGGAACCGAAAACTATAGTTTCCTTGTCTGAAAAAAATATAAAAATTCAGCAAAATAATCCCCCAAATTTCTGAAAATTTGCAAAACCTTCAGGAAGAAAGTCTAATAATGCCATAAAAATTTCCTGAAAATTTTTATTTAAAACAATACCTCAAATTTGGCAAGAAAATTCTTGTAAATATTTTCAAAAAAATGAGTACAAATCTTCTAAAAAATCGTTAAAATATCCAAAGTGATTACATACAGTACATATCAGTAAAACTTCTAATATTTTATTTGAGAACATTCACAGAAAAATCGATTTTTCTGTGAATGTTCTTAAAGAAACATTTTTAGCATGTCTTTTTTCCACCATAAACTGTTCAGAAAATTCCCAAAAATGTTGAAAATGTGGACATCAGAAGCTTCACTGTGAAAATATTTGTGTTTTCTGCATTTTCAAACTGTAAAACGGGTCAATTTTGACCCGCAGGACGACACGAGGGTTAAGAGAAGTACAGAAAGCCAGAAACGTGGTTTTGTTGAGTTGCGTGCACACAATCCAAACAATACCCAGAGCTGAGAAAGCGCACATCTTACTGTTACACCTGAACTAACTACTTAGCGATGGACGCACTGAGGTGTTTCTCTGCCAGGTTACACCGCTGAATGCCTTTACTGAAGAGTGTGTTTGAGCTCGAGTCCTTTCTTTGAAGGAGAAGTAAACACACACTCAAACTTCTATTCTAGAAATGCCAAGAACCTGAAAATGTGTATCTGACAAGAAGATAAAGTTTCCTCGGACTTGTAGCACTTCACCACACCTACACTGAAGCCTTAATTAGGAGTGTGTGCGTGTGTGCGTGCACGTGGGAATGGATGGGAGCACTTCAAAGGCGTGCAAAGGGAGACAAGTCTGCAAAAGCGATTCCACAAAGTAAAGGTGATTTTCCCACTACGACGGGTTCCAAGAGAGAGAGAGAGGATATCGACCTTTTGTTTTGCCGTTTTATGACTTTCTACTGAGTGGAAATATGCACTTATCTTTAATCTCAGGCCCACGTCTGTCTCTCTTCACTGGGAAAGAATGAAAGAAGGCGCCGTTTCCCATCGCGTTCCCTCTGATGCTGACCTGCCCCCTCACCTTGGCCCGTGTCCAGACATCTGTCCACCTGACTAACCATCTCTTTTTCTTTCTTTTTTCCCCCTCTCTCTCTCTCTTTCAGAACAATCAGGACAATCAGACAACTCAAACCAGCAAGGAGACACAGACGTCAAGCCCCCACCAAATGGTAGGTTTATTGGTTGGTTCATTCTCACTCTGTGCATCCAAAGGGTTTGATAAACCTGCAAAAACTCCAAATCTTACCGAGTCTATTTGTCTTGTTTTTAGTCATAATGTCTCATCAAACTTGATGTAAGATAAATTCACTTAACAAGAGACATTTCAGCGAAAGATGGAGGGACTTGTTTTAAGACAACGCATTTAAATTGCTTTTTTAAAATCAAACAATCTTGAAATTATCTAGTTTTGAGTTTTATTTTACAAGAAACCTCAAAATAAGCGGTCAGAATTGACCCGATTTAAAGTTTGAAAATGTGGGAAAAGGTATGTTTTCACAGTGAAACTTCTGATGTCCACATTTTCAGCATTTTTGGGAAGTTTTTGAACATTTTTTTTGGTGAAATAAAGAAATGTTTAAAATGTTTCTTTAAGAACATTCACAAAAAATCAACCAAAATCCAGCGAATTTCGCTGGATTTTGGTTAATTTTTTGTGAATGTTCTTAAAGAAAATGTTAGAAGTTTTCTTGATATATATGGAATCACTTTAGATATTTTTAGGATTTTTTTTGGAAGATTTTTTTCTCATTTTTCCTTTTTTTTTTTTGCCAAATTTGGGGGATTTTTTAATACAACTTTTAAGGGAAACTTTTTAGGAATTATTAAAATTTTCTTCCTGAAGTTTTTGCAAATTTTCAGAAATGTGGGAATTTTTTTGTTGATTTTTTTCAGACAATGAAACAATACTTTTGGTGCCAGTAAATGAGCACAGCAGACGGGTTAAAACATCTCAAATTAGGAGGTTACATGAAAGCAAAAATCTACTTTTGAGGGAAAAACTGCTCTTTTTTTTAGCATGTTTGGCTCATTTTAAGACACCTAAGCTTGACAATCCTGTTAAAATGCAGCTTAAAATAAGCTTTCCAGCTATTTTTAAGATCTAAATATTATAAAGATCACATTTTACTTCAGGAAATCTCACCAAGACATTTTTCACTTCTTCTATTGGCAGATTTTTTCACTTATTTCAAGGTAAAAGTGTTTTTTATTGTTTTTAGAGGGGCATTTTGTCCACTGTACATACAGTACAATCCCACCTATACAGATGCTAAAAATGCGTGCACATGTACGCTCGCTGCCCCTCCATTCGGGCCCCTCTGAATGCGAGTGTGTCCCGGCAGAGTTGGGTCTAAGTTTATTATGGTAAGGAGAGCTGATGGTACTGTAGCGTGGGGGCTGCGCTGGGATTGTGGCGGGCCACTCATAAATCACACTGACGTTATTGGAAGATGGGAACCACATGGCCGCTGCCGAGCCGAGCGCTGACCTCATGCGCTGTCCCCGCTGTGGTTAACCCCGGACAGGGATGGAGAGCGGGAGAAAAACAGGGGGAGGGACTGAAAAGAAAATGTGAGGAGAAGAGTGATGGACAGATGGAGAGAAGGGTGAAATGGAGGAGAGAGAGTGGGAGGAGGTTTGGAGGAATGGTTTATAAATTCACTCAACCCTGGAGCTGTAGGACATCCTCTATATGCACCATATAGGGCTGCATGACGCAGATAGGAACACTATAGCGTGACACACTTCACAGTAACATACATGCACTCTCAGGCCGGAGGAACCTATAGTCAGGGGTGGTTTTAGCCACCAGTACATGCATCGTTGCTCAGCTAATGGAAGAATAGTGAAGAAAATGCCATTGCTGTTTTGTAATTCCTGATTGGATTGAGAGTGGTGCATGTAAAGCACAAACATGGTCCAGTTTTATGTAAGAATTCACATAACTTGCTGTAACATTAGCATGAATTAGTACAAATCAGTCTTTAAATGTCAGTTCCACTTCAGTTAAGCTGTTGTTTAGCATTCATTTTAGTCAGGGATCATGCAGGAAGACTGATCTGAAAGAAGAAGATGTCAGTATCTGTCTGGTCTCTAAACGTCTCATTGCTGATCCACTAACTAGACCCTCCAGAAAAACGCGATTATGCGATCGCATGAATTCCCGCATTAATCACCAAAATGCCGCTGATTATGCGGGGGTCAATTATTTCCCAAAAGGCCGCATAATCCCCGCAAAACAGCGCATAATTCCCGCAAGAATCTCACATTTTAAAAAAAGAGAAATATGCGGGCCCCGCTTGATTTCACAATTCCCGCATAAAATGAGAAAACTATAACCAAAATAAATGGAGTTGTGAGTTTTTATGTGACGCCCGGCCTGACGTCATCAGTTCACGCATTCACACACACACTAGAAGCACGAGCTGATGCGGCGCTCAGAGACGAAAAACAAGAACGACGAATGCTCAAAGATCACATTTACCTACGAATATTTCAGCCAGAGACCGGGCAAAACAGTACCCAGATTTACTGCACCAAAGTGGGCGGAACTTTTTTGCACCCCGTGCAACATCGTTCTGGAGCACCGAAGAAAATCAGCCGTGTTGCAGCACTTCTCCACGACGAAGCACAGCAAAAGGTTTGATGAACACAAAGGACTCAAACAACTTACGGTAATGGATGCAGCTTCCAAGACAGTTGTGAGGCAAACGAGAAACGAGGTTTTCATTCAGTGGTAGCCAAGTAACAGGATGTAGGAGAAGAATCACCTTTTTTTCCCAGTTCTTACATATTTCGCGTCTTTTTGCATATTTCACAACTATTCGCATACTTTGCAACTTTCCACAATTTCCCCGCATAAAATGGCACAAAATCCCCACATATTTATTCGCATAATCAAGGATTTTAGCCCGCGTTTTTCTGGAGGGTCTCACTAACCTGTGAGCTACTTGCTGCTTAAGTCTTTATAGCATCATAGCAGGCTGGAATAGGCCGTGGAACACACAGTTTTTGAAGAACAAAAATGCTCAAAAAACTATTTTTACAGACAAACATTTATTTCTGAAAATTTCAAAACCTACCTCTCTTGAACCAGTTTCAATTCAAGTTATAATTTGGAATCCCATTTAGGTTAGGTTATGTCCCAGATAGCAAACTATGGGTGAATCAATGTTGAATCTATGTTGAGACCTAACGTCGAAATTATACAGAAAGCGCAAGGTTGATAAAATGTTGAGTCAACGTTTGCTTACATAGATTACATGTTTGCAAACATAGATTCAACATTAATTAAACATTGACCTGTCAAACATTTAAATTAAACCAAAATACAATGTAGATTCAATGGTATCTTTTAAACACAAACTTCAATGTTGACGAAATGTTGTTGAATCAGCGTTGATCCAACCATCAGTCTTCAACCGTAACCACAATTCAACCTTCTTAACCCTAATTCAACATTGATTTAACATCTTTTGCTATCTGGGTAAAGTGTGATTTATGGTGGAAAAGCAAACGTTGACTCAACATTTTATCAACCTTGTGCTTTCTGTATAATTTCGATGTTAGGTCTCAACATAGATTCAACATTGATTCACCCATAGTTTGCTATCTAGGGTTAGGGATCGCGCTAAGGGTGAGTTTGAAGAGCGAACGCTTGGGTTTGGTTTTAAACCTGTATTGCGATTTGGATTCAGTGGAAACGAGGCGCACGTTAGGTTTGTTATTCACATTTTCAGCTGGTACAGCAACATCGTCAGTCAACTGGTGGGATGTTTCTGGCAATTTGGCAAATGCCAGTCCAATATTAATTTTATTTTCGTAGTTTCAAAATGCAGTATAAGCTGATAAATGCTCCACTATTTTCTCTAGCTAGTTGATAACTTAATCTGTTCTTGTGTGGTTCTGGGCAGAAAACCAAAACAACGAGTTACAAATACAGAAACGTTTTGCACAGCAGAGAGCAACTGCACGATCAAGTTATGATTATTTGAAGATTTTGTCACTGCAAATGTCCAACATCAGTAGTCTCATACAGTCGTCTTCAAAAACATGACTTTGACTACTTTAAAGTGCAAGTAAGGGTGATAATCACAGTCAGATTTAAGTACAAGATTAGTGCTGTTGTTTAGATATACAGGGTTTAAAGCTCTTTTTTTAATACTAGTGACCATTATTATTTTCAGTAACAGTCACATGCCACTTAAATTGCTCTAACTGCGGAACAGCAGCAGATCTAAATCTAAAAAAAATCAGATGGGGCAAGAAACACAAGTTGTAAGATGACCATGTATTAAGTTAACCCTCCTGCTGTCTTCATTTATGGGAACCAAAAAATATAGTTTCCTTGTCTGAAAAAAAATGTAAAAATTCAGAAAAAAAAAAAATCCCCCAAATTTCTGAAAATTTACGAAAATTCTAATAATTCCTTAAATATTTCCTGAAAATTTTTATTTTTAAAAAATCCCTCAAATCTGGCGAGAAAATTCTTGTAAATATTTTCAAAAAATTGAGTAAAAATCTTCTAAAAAATCGTTAAAATATCCAAAGTGATTACATATATATCAGTAAAACTTATATTTTCTTAAAGAACATTCACAGAAAAATCAACCAAAATCCAGCGAAAATCGCTGGATTTTGGTTGATTTTTCTGTGAATGTTCTTAAAGAAACATTTTTAGCATTTCATTTTTTCCACCAAAAAATGTTCAAAAATTTCCCGAAAAAGTTGAAAATGTGGACATCAGAAGTTTCACCGTGAAAATACATTTTTCCTCCACATTTTTAAACTTTAAAACGAGTCAATCTGGCCCACAGGACAACAGGAGGGTTATAAAATGTCCCACTATCCAATCGTGGTGCTTATGGTGGAATTAAAACTGATTGAACAGTTGGTCGAAGGTGAGAAACGAACACCAACGCTGAAATGAAGTTCAAGGTTCATGTTACTGTATCAGAGGACACAAAGGAAGATATTTACGAGGTGGAAAAACAAAAATGTGTGTCTCATTTTACTCCATCTCTCCTATGCTACATGTGTGCTCTGATATGTTAGCGCATCATACATGACACAGCTGTCTGTGTGGAGCTTATCCTCGCTTGCTGGACCTGATTGGTTGATACAAAAAAGATGAACCACCCGAAGGCCTGCTGCATCTTATCAGAAACACATGGGCCCACTGGATGACACCGGCGCTGTGTCAGGCCTGTCCACACATGTGTTTTTCAGCTCTGACCGTGTGTGTGCTGACTGTGTCTCCTATGTGTGGATGATTTCATGCGTGTTTGGTACATGTATCTACCCTGCGGTCTGCTCTCACACACTGCTCTCTCTCTCTCTCTTTGTCTTTCACCCAGGCCACTTGAGTTTCCAGGACTGCTTTGTGACTTCAGGGGTGTGGAACGTAGCCGAGCTGGTCCGCGTGTCACAGAGTGAGTCATGGCTATAATTTCTCACGTCAGTCACCGTCTCTGTCGTTCCTAGTCCACTTCATATGTTACCTGCTAGCACCTGAGGAGCAGAATTAGCAACCTACCGCATACACCAAGTAGTAAACACCATTTTTATAAAGGGTCATTCCAAGGTCAAGGTCGGACAGATATTTTTGATCTTTAGCTGTTCATATTTCATGCATTACATCCCATAGCACTTTCATTTTATACAGATCCAATCCTTAGATAGCCACATTATACCACATAAAATCTCTAATGGATATGATGATTAGTTTTTGTGTAATGGGTGGTCAAATGTAGCAGTTTAGAAGGTCGTGATGGATAAAATCGCAACTTTGTCATTCTCTGTAACATGCAATTATAAATATAAAGTAAATATTTTCACATTTCTGAGGACTATAGGTCACTGTGAAATGACTCTGAAAATTTCAGATCTCTATCTTTTGTTGTTCAGAAGTTATAGAAGTCTGAAAATGGTCGAAAATTTCAAGTCTTACTTTTGGCCGCAATTTTAGGGTACCCCCTACCTACTTCAAATGGCCATAACTTTGAAACTAATGACAATAAAGCATTCAAATTTTGGATTTTCCCATCATATATAATGTACTAAATGTATGTAAAAACTAAATCTGAGAGGGTCAGGTGGGAAGTTTTCGTAAAATTGGTTGATTTCATACGGAATGACCCTGAAGCCGTCACCAGGACAAGACTCCAGACTGGATTTTTGCTTCCGTTGTATCTACCACCACCAGAGTGAGAATGTGTGAGTGAATTTATAATGGATCCATTGTGAAGCGCTTTGAGTGGCCAAAAAAGCGCAATATAAATCTAATCCATTATTATTATTACTCTCAAATGTGAATAAAAGCATCTGATAAGTGAAACTGTAGAGTTGTAGGACACCTCGTGCACACCAGCCTGACACCAGACTGTTCCCAATGATGAAGTACAGACCAATAACTCTCACGTTTTTGAAGACCTCTCACTCAACTCACTGCTAGCATCTTTATAAGGCTATTCTTTGAAGCAGATTTGAGCTTAAAGGTGACATCAGCATGTGAAGCTAGCATGCACCTTATTAGTTTATCACATCAGCATGCTGACAGTTGCTAATTGGCACTAATTTTAAAGTTTAGGTGAGGATGATTCAAGCTATAGTTCCATAAACCTGCACTAACACACTAATGGAATAGTCAGAGGATTGTTGAAGTTACAGTTTATCCTTAGAAGAGCATGGATGTCTCTTCACGGGGAATCAGGCTAGTGGCTGTCAGGAAAACTCCTATTTACAGCAAAAACAAAGTAGAAAAATAAACTAAAACAACACAAACAACATGGCACAGAACCAACCATGTATTTGTCACTAAAAGCAAAGTCCTTACAGGCAAGTCTTCCCTCTTAGCAGCCATCTTGGTAACGCCTCCAAGCAGTTATTTCGAGCTAACAAGTCCAGGCCCCATTTAAATGAATGGGAGGGAGCCGTAACCGATTTCAGTGGTCAGCAGGCCGTAAAAACTCCATGTACAGTAGGTTTGTTTTTCACTGCAGGAACTTGCGGGTCATTTTTGAGCAGCCCAAACCTTTATTTGAGTTCTGACCTCTTTAACTGCCCTTGTAGAAACTCTTTCAGGGGAAAAAAAAAGTACCTACTTCAGTGTAAATACTTCTGAACGACCCTAAGAAATGGTGGAGTTTGACGCTGAGACAATGAGAAGTCTTCTTCTACTCTCTTGATTTCCTCAAGCAGCCATCTTGTTCTAACATCGTCATCAACAACAAAAAATTAGAAACATAACAAACATCCTTGTTCTTACGCTGAAGTTTCAAATGCAGTGACACAAGCGGGACAATAAGACACAAATCATGAGACAAACAACAAAAATCAGGCAACAAAAGACAAAAACAAGACAAAATATTCCAAAACTGAGTCACAAAACGACAAAAACGAGAAACAAAAGAAGGATGAGCAATACAGTATTTTACTTTACGATCAAAACAACTTGTCATGAGCTACAATTTGTTAAGCTCTAGAATTTTTTTTTAAATTTATAGTTTTACAAATTTGCAATTTCCAGTTAATGTCTTCTCTGTCGTTTTTACATTTTACAAAGTCGTCCTGCGGGCCGGACTGGACCCTCTGGAGGGCCACTGGTGTCCGTGGAGCCACACTGCTAGCAAAGCTTTATTTGATGTGACAGTAAAGTCATTATTAAATCCATCATGCAGTAGGAAATGTTCTGATGTTCTTCTGTGATGTCTCTCTCTGTGTTTTAATCTCTCAGCCCCGGTGGCGACAGCGACGGGCCCCAACTTCTCTCTGGCCGACCTGGACAGCCCCGGCTACTACAACATCAACCAGGTGACCCTGGGACGGCGCTCCATCACCTCCACCCCCTCCACCAGGTACACATTCACACATATATATATCAGGGTAGAGACTGCGATTTGGTAGAATTGGAGTTTCTACCAGTAGAGATTGCAATTGGAGTCTCTACTGGTAGAGATTGCGATCACAATCTCTACCAGTAGAAACTCCAATCCTACCAGTAGAGATTTGTCAGGGCTAAGGTTAGACTTTTAAGGTTAGGGTCAGGGGTCAGGGCAGGGGTCAGATTTAAAGTTCCATCTCTACTGGTAGAGACTCCAATCGCAAACTCTACTTGTAGAAACTCCAGTTCTACCAAATCACAGTCTCTACCCTGACATATACACACAAGAAACACACGAAGCCCTCCTTTTGAAAATGTATTCTGCACTAGGGCTGGACCCGAATATCCAAATATTCATTCGCTACGGCGGTGTCCGGATATTCATTTTGGTAAATTTGGTATCCGAGTGTTCGGCTCGTCTCGGCTCATCCATTCGTGTTTGTTACCACCCGAATGTCCGGGTGGCTGCCGACTCTGACGTCACGCTTCACTTCGTTGCATAAACACAAAATAAGATGCCGAAGACCTCCGCTGTTTGGGAATTCTTCAGTTTAACTGAAGACAAAACGAAGGCAAAATTTGGACCCGGGAGACCAGACGAACGGATCCGAATATTCGGGCCGTCTCTGCCACAAGCCGCCGCCGCGCCGCCCCGTCGGACATTATGGGGTGGAACGAATATTCGGATATTCGTCTTTAATAGGGCCCGAATATTCGGAGGCCAGAAACCACTATTCGGGCCAGCCCTATTCTGCACTAATATTCTTCCTCTCTTATTTTTCTAACCTCTTGACTGAATTCTTTACACTCAGCCTGCTCTGCTTTTTTGATTGTGGTCTTTCTTCTCCCTCTCTCCTTCCTCGTCACTAATCCATCTCGTTCCCTCTCATTTTTTCCCACCGATCTGTCCGTCACCCCGTCTGTGTTTGTGTCTTTCGTGTCTGTTTTTCCCCTCTGTCGTCCTCTCCCGCTCATCTTACGCTGCAGGACTGAAATGGAGCTTTATGCAAGTCTCCCACGGAGGTAGTTACACTCATTGCAGAATATCTCCCCTGATACTAATGTAACACAGACCCCGGCATCACACTCGAATAAAAGCCACACACGCATGCTGTCACAAGGATACGCACATGCTGGACGTTCACAGCCCCCTTTATTTTATTGGTCGCAGATGTATGAGTCTATAAGAATCTGCAAACACACACAGGAATGCGTTCCAGCATCCCCACGCACACTTTCTGTGCTCGGTTTGTAGTGTGAGGCTGCTTCGGGCCGCTACGGATACAGCATGCTGCAAACGGAGACCTTGATATTTTGAATTTTCACCACTTGCAGACTCATGCCTGACTCGAGGGCAAATGTGCATTCATATTTGTCCTCAAAAGTCCTGCAAATAATATGTTTACATTTATTAAACCAGTCCCAAATACCAGTTAGTCGTGACTGTTTCAGAGAGCATCCCTGACCTGCAATTTTAACACTCCGGGCATCAAAAAATATTGTTTCCTTGTCTGAAAAAAAAAATCCAAAAATTCAGCAAAATAAATTCACCAAATTTCTGAAAATTTGCAAAACCTTCAGGAAGAAAATTCGAATAATTCCTTAAAATTTTCCATTAAAATGTTTACTTTAAATAAAATCCCCCAAATTTGGCAAGAAAATTCTTGCAAATATTTTCAAAAATTAGTTAAAATCTTCCAAAAAAATCCGAAAAATATATTAAGTGATTACATATGTATCAGTAAAACTTCTAATATTTTCTTTAAGAACATTCACATAAAAAATCAACCAAAACCCAGCGAAATTTGCTCGATTTTGGTTGTTGGGTTTTTTTTTGCAAATGTTCTAAAGAAACATTTTTAACGTTTCCACCAAAAAATGTTAAAAAATTTCCCGAAAATGTGGACATCAGAAGTTTCACTGTGAAAATATATTTTTTCCGACATTTTCAATCTTTAAAACGAGTCAGTTTTTACCCGCAGGACCACACGATGGTTAAACCAGTCCCAGATACCAGAGAGTAGTGACTGTTTCAGAGAGAACCCCAGGCCTACAATTTGAAGAAAAATGCACAAACCAGATCTGACATAGACATTCCTTCTTCAGGAATTAAAAAACTAAATTCTTTCTCTTTTTTCTCTCAGCTCCAACAAGCGCAAGTCCATTGACGACAGTGAGATGGAGAGCCCGGTGGACGATGTCTTCTACTCAGGCCGTTCCCCGGCGGCTGGGAGCAGCTCTCAGTCCAGCGGTTGGGCTAATGATGTGGATGCAGGTAGCCACCGCCACAACTGACCCATCAGATTCATTCCCAGTGCCTGTCCAGGAGCTGAGCTGAGGTCCACGTCAATTCAGACACAAAAAACAAACTCAATTTGTGTTTATAAAAGAGCAAAATATGTCTCATGAGGCTGCGAGAAAGGTAACTCATGGACTCACTTGAAAAGATCCAATCCAAAACAGTTTTATCTGGCATCAAAGGAAGAGTTCAACATCTTGGGAAATAGATTTTGCCTTAGACAGGGGGTGTCAAACTCATCTTAGTTCAGGGGCCACATTCAGCCCATTTTGATGTCAAGTGACCAGTAAAATCAGAGCATAATAACCGATAAATAATGACAGCTCCACATTTTTCCTTTGTTTTTGCGCAAAAATATACACATTTAAGGAACTGTTTCTTTGCAAAGCATTTTGAACAACCTGAAATTTCTGAAGAAAGTGAAGTTCAGTTTCGACCGTATTATCCCTAAGTTTATCATTTACACATTACAACTCCCAGATCAGAGTGTTTACAAAGGCACAAAACATTTAGTCATCTAGAACTGAACAAAATGACAAAAGTCAGACAAAAAACAAGACCAAATATTACAAAAATGAGACGCAAAATGACAAAAAACGAGACACAAAACGAGAAAATATGAGACAATGACATGAAAAAAGAGACAAACAACAAAAGCAAGACAAAAACAATTACAAAATGACACAAACAAGACCCAAATTGACAAAACAGCAAAAAAAAATACACTAATAGCACAAGCGAGACAAAAAGGAAATACAAAATGACAAAACCGAGAAACAAAATGACAAAAACATGAGTCAAAAGTCAGACAAAAAGCCACAAAAACATGACAAAATATTACAAAAATGAGATGCAAAATAACAAAAGAATAATCAGCAATCTAGTATTTTACTTTATGATGAAAACAACTTGTCATGGTCTAGGAATTATTTTAGACTTCTGGTTTTACAAATTTGCAATCAGCAGTCGTGGGCCAGATTGAACCCTCTAGAGCAGTGGTTCTCAACCCTGCATGTTTTAGATGCTTCCCTGCTCCAACACGCCTGAATCAAGTGATCAGGCTCGTCATCAGGCTTCTGCAGAGGCTTGATGACGAGCTGATCATTTGAGTCAGGTGTGTTGGAGCAGGGAAGCATCTAAAACATGCAGGGTTGAGAACCACTGCTCTAGAGGGCCGGTTTTGGCCCACAGGCCGCATGTTTGACACCCCTACGCTGACCCTAACACTGCCACGTCTTTCAAAACTAGCTGCCGATCGGCATAGCTTAGCATACAGACTGTAAACAGGGGGAAACAGCTAGCCTAGCTCTGTCCACTGGTAACAAAATCTGACTTCTTTTTTTTTTTTTAAATGGAATTATCTGGCAGACTTCCTTTGCCAACTTCTTGGATTCCTCTGTTTACTTTTGTTTTTGTGCAGATTAAACAAAAAGATGTATTCTTTTAATCAGTGAGCGTTGGAGATGCTGGGAGATGGATAGTGTTACCTTCAAAGACAACGTGCCAGCTGTTCCCCCCAGCTTCCAGTCCTCGTGTCGTGCTAAGCTAAGCTAACCAGCTGCTGGCTTCAGACTCGGTGTGCAGCAGTTAGAGTGATTTTCTCAGCAAGGAACCAAATGTTTCCCCGAAATGTTGAATTCTTCCCCCTAAATCCAAATACAGATGGTGTTTATTCCACACTAACTGATTTGAAATGGACCGGCAGCCACAGCTCACCTCTTTCCACCGTCACGCCCCCTCCTCGCCTCTGCGTTGTGTTGACCCTTCTCTTCATCACTTGATCCCCCCTCATCACTCTCAACATCTTCCATTCACACCTTCTACTCCAGCTTAATAAGACTCCCACCCCCAACAAGCACCACAGATCTTTCTGAGGTAAAGGGACTGCCAACTTATAGCATCCTTGGTCACATGCAGCAGGGACTTAAAGAGCCAGCGCACTCAAAACACGCAAAAATATATTTTCTCAGTTTCTCTGAACAGTTAGCAGATAGTTTGAGCTTCATTTGCAGATGTTTTAAGAACTTTTATTTGGTGAATTTCACTACTTAAACTGCTGCCACCAATCCAGACAAGTGGAGCTAAATGGTGGAGCCTTAAATCTGACATCTTAGAGTTTCTGCAAGTAAACCTGAGCCTATCTGCACGCAGTTAAAGTGTGAAAATGTGTTTTTTTGTTGTGAACTGGCCCTTTAATCAGACCACAGCCTACTGCAGTTTGTTGTCTGAGTTGTCAGTGAGAGGAGTGGCAGAGATGGATATCTTTTGCTCATTTAGTTCTTATGGTGTTAGCATTAACGTCCGTTTAGTTTCACTCCAGGATTGTGTGTGTGCGTGTGAATGTCAAATATAAGACTGTCAAAGCCACATACTGGAGATTTAGTTAAAATACCTCTAAAATTGTTCTCTGTTCATTTATAAGACTTCAATTAGGTCATTAAAACAATGACAGACTGTGTTAGGGGGTGTTTATATGATCTTATCATGTTCAAGAAATAATTTGACATTTTGGGAAATACAGTGACGATGATGCTAACTATGAAGCTACAGCTAGCAGTCAGTGGAAGCAGGGGGACACGGGTAGTCTAAAGCCACAACATGAGCTTATTCATGATAAAATAAAGGAGCTGCATCATGATTAGTGAGCTTAAGAAGTGTTAGTTAGCAGGTTTTGTAAGAAGGGGTTGACCAACCATCAGCCGAGGGAATTAATGTGTCAGATATTAGCAATTAGCACTATTTTTAACTGAGTCTAGTTAAAAATAAATAAGTTTAAAATGTACTTCTTTGACTCTGGTGCACCGTCGTCTATGTATCTCTGTATTTGGTGCAAATTACACAACATAATTTATTATTTAGTGACTTTGTGCTAATGCTAAAAGATGCTAACCACATACTAGCTGTAGCTGCATATCTGGAAAGCGGTAGGCTATAGACTGAGAGTATTTGAACAAATATCTGTGCCCTTCTGTGATTTATTTTCTCATTAGACTTTCCCTGACTTCCTGCATGAGGCCTTTTAGAGAAATAAACAACAAGCTAGTAGCTATTGAGGGGTATTTTTGGTTTTCTCTCAAATTGTAAGACTTTTTGGGAAATTAATTTATTAGCCTTCTTGCAAAGAGTTGGTTGATAAGATTGGCACTCTTACGCTCAGTGAATATGAAGCTAATGGCAACAGCAGGTTAGCTTAGCTTAGTACATAAAACAGGAAGCAAACGGCTAGGTTAACAAGTCCAAATTTTGTTCATGTCAGATAGAGTCAGAAAAGCTGTTTTCATCTTTGTGCTAAGCTAACATTAAGCTAGCTAACCCTGGCTGTAACTTAATGGTTATGCTAGTAAATGTTTTCCACTGCAGGAACTTATGGTCCATTTTAAAGAACCGCCCTCATAAAACTTTGTTTAGGGATGTTTTGAGGGGAGAAAACGATCCTATTCTAGGGCAGATACTATTCAGTATTATTACAACAAAAACTAAAATATGATGCCCATTTCTGATTAAATTCTGAGATGATAACCATTTATTTCTGCCCTCATCATTCAGCAGTCTTCTCCAGTCAAACATCGTCATCAACAACATTGAATTCACAAGATAGTCTAACATATTTCCTAATTATTACTATTTGCTTTGGCTCGCTCTGAATTTACCCTGTAAAACCCACTGTTGCAGAAATACACCATCAGTTTTTTATTTTTTTAAATATTATATATATATATATATATATATATATATATATATATATATATATATATAATATTTTTTGTTTTTTTTTTGCATTTTTTTCTATATTTGTTTTCTATTTTTTGTTTTTTTGCTCATCTTCTTCTATATTTGTTCTTATTATTTATATTTTTTAGTTTTATTTTATTTTTTGCTATTTTTTCAATATCTGGGTTATATATTTTGTTTGTTCCTTTTGAGGGTTTTTTTGTTTGTTTTATTTATTTTTTGGCTCATTTTTTTTCTCTGTATTTGGGTCTTACAGGGTTAAATTGTGGGATTCTGCACCACTAAGGTCTGATTAGGGGCCATTCCTGTTCCTGCTCTTAGTAGTTCCTGCAGTGGAAAGACACCTTTTGTCCAGACATGAGAAAGGAATCAATCTTTTCATCTAACTCTTGTAAAGTTCCTTATTTCCCAAAGTGTTAAATTAATCCTGTCCCATTATTCCCAGATGCCCTCTGATTTTTTACGAGCCATATCCTCCTGTGTTGTCTTCTAAAGCATCGCAGCAGAGCAGCACCAGTGTAACCGCCCATTTACTTCTGTAATCATTACCACTCACTCTCTGGCTTACAGCCCTTTTAACCATCATGATGGCTATCACGTCAAATGTATGTACAATAGTCTACATGTATGTCTCTTGGGTGTAGTATCTGACTTTGGGGATTTTGTTGAATTGCTAAATTTTCATGTGTTCTCCAATTTATAACGTCACTCCCACTCACATGCTGCCATTTTAACGCTGCCAGCAGTAATGATGTAACTATTTTATAGACACTTGCTGCACTCAATAACATTAAAATCCCCTATTGCCTATTATTTAACCACCCCTATTTCTCTCCCTCATTCTTTCCACCTCTCTCTCTGTGTCTCTGTCTTTTTCTCTCCTCCCCTCTTCCATTGTTAACTCTTCCCTTCTCCCCTGTTTGGCCTTTCAGTGCAGCACCATTTGGCCAGTGTGCAGGAGAGGAAGATTAAGCATGAGAGCGATGGAGTGCAGTTTCCTTACCATGGTTAGAACAACATTAAACATTATACTGTGTACATATATACATGCTCTACTTCCGCTCACACCACCCTCAACTTGTGTGCATCTCTCTCTCTCTCTCTCTCTCTCTCTCTCTCTCTCTCTCTCTCTCTCTCTCTTTCTGTCCTTTTTTTCCGAGTCTGTTTGCACTTCCTGTGAGCTCTCAGAGCTGTTCTGCATTTTCCATTTTGTCCTCTCGCTTCTCTCCTTTACTTTTTGAACTCTACTCTTCTCTACTTTCTTCTCTCCATCCCTCTCTTGTGTCTTGTTCTCTGGCTATGCTGCTGCTGGGCGGGGTTGTGTTTCTACCAGATGTCTGCTGTTGTCCATTGTGGGTTCACCAAAGCCTTTTGGTAGCCCAGTAGCTCCATAACATCCACCGCCTGTCTGCCTCGAAGATGTTGCTGTAAATCTGTGAAAGAAATCACACGTCTAGGAGGATAAAGACATCTCCAGGGCGTTGAAAACCTCTCTGAATACTCTTTTACTGATGTACACTCTCATTGTAAATGTGTAATTAGGTGCATTATCGTATCCAAAAACCGTGTTGTTGTGACACCGTGTGAATGCGGGGTTTCTGAAGTGACGTGAATTTGTCAGCAACATTCAGCTAAGTGCTTTGGCTGTTGTAATTTTGTTGTTGAGCCCAGAGAGAGAGAGAGAAAGGGAGTGATGAAAGACACAGAGGAGGAGGAGGAGGGGGGTTAGGGATGTGAATGAGGGTTTGTCGAGTAGAAGCGCTTCATCCAGCCGGTTGTTTAGACAGAGCTGTTGAGTGGCGTCCCACCTGCCGTAGGCCTGACTCAACCGTCTCTGAAAGACAGCGCAGGAAAAACAACATACGACCCAAACAAACACGACTAAAGGCACTCAGGTGTGTCATCAATTCACAAGGCGCCTTCTGTCTCCGAGACATGCTTACTCACCAACGCACACGTTTACAAATGACATGCACACACACACACACGCACACACGCACAGAAAACTAAATTCAAGCTCTTTCTCTGATTTACATTCACACACACATAAACACACTCCCCAATCTGGAGAGGAGCAGCGTTCCGGTCCAGATGGCGCCTCCATGTGTCTACAGCGAAGGGAGCTACTGGGTTACAGCAGACATCTGTTCTGGTGATGGTGGTGGTGGTGTTGGGAGTGAGAGATGAGGAGAGGAGAAGAGGGGTGGAGGACGGGGAGGAGGGAGGGAGGAAGAAGAGGCAAGGGGAGGGCCTCCGCCTCTGCCTGCTCTGGAGGTGATTCTCTACCTGAATGAAAAGCTCCGAGGCATAGCAGGTGATCATGTAATTCATCATTAAGTCTGCCGTCTCCCGCTCAGCTCTGCTCCGTTCTCTCCTCCCGCCTGCTTTGCTCCTGCTGCTCAGTGGTGGGAAAACCCGCTATCAACCTTTCAGGAAGGGGATGAGGAGGGGGGTTTCCCATGTATTTGTGTTATTGACAGAGAACTCAAGCTAATTATCTGGGCATAAAACTGCGCTGTGTGTCTGCTTGTGTTGCTGAGGCGTGCGGTTAACGAGGAACTCTGTTAACATACATTGTTGTTTCTCGCTTACCTGAATGCGTGTGAGCTGTGTTCTTTCTCTGTCGTGTGTGTGTGCGTGCGCGCGCGTGTGAGTGCACATGCGAGCAGACCAGTTCTGTGACAGTTAGGGGGTTTGTGTGGTCGCCAGCTTGTTAGCGTGGCAAGACTACAGGGTCATGGGAGCAATTGGCTGCCAGTCTGCTCGTGCAGTGTGCCAGGAGCAGGACACAGAAATAATGTAGAACAAACAACTGTGCATGTGTGTGTATGTGTGTATATATGTGTAGACTCACATCCACACACCCACACAGATTAAGGGAAGAGATCAGAGTAACTTCTGTTAGCTTTATCAGACAAAGCTTTCATTGGGCATCTGGGCCTCATTTGCTGCTCCTCACTGAGAAGCCACACAGTACCAGATATTTCAGCGAGATACCGGCTAATTAGGGAATATCACAGAGACTAAAAACAATATGTATAATTTAAGGCTGTTTATGCATATTAAGCCGTTATAATTGAAGCTGGGATGTGGCTGTATGGACCGCAGAGGAACCGTAGCCAGGCGAGATCTGCGGCATCGAATCCGTGCACGTTGGGATTCAGTTTGTCGTTAATGGTGTGATCAAACTCTACTTTTTCAGAGGAAGTTGGGCAATCACACGTGAATTTAATAAAAAACAAGATGAAAATCAAAGCGGAACCAGAGAGACGGTGACTCAGTATGGCTTTGAAAACACCCCATCTTATGTTTCCTGTTATAAAACACAACATTTTTCATTAGAAACTGCCCATATTCTTTAAACCCTTGCAGCTTTACCCTTATTAGTTCCTTCTCAAGCGTCAAATTTAAGCCCTGATGACACTGCCAAAGTTTGAAAACTCACAAAATACATTTACAACAATTTTCACAGGTTGAGACTCTTTGTGATGGATAAACTGAAACACAAATGCATTGATAGAATATGTAAATAGATATGTTGGGGTGAGAGGAAGATCAAGAATCAATCTCTTATTTTGGAACTGATATACACTACTGTTCAAAGCTTGGGGTCACTTAGAAATGTCCTTATTGTTGAAAGAAAAACAGTTTTTTTTAATGAAGACAACATTAAATGAATCAGAAATACAGTTTAGGCATTGTTAATTTGGTAAATGGTTATTCTAGCTAGAAATGGCTGATTCTTAATGGAATGTTTATAAATATCTCCCCAAAGTCCTGATTTAAACCCATCAAGAACCTGTGGACTGATGAAGAAACAAGACTGGAGTCAGTTAAATTGATAGTGTGATGATACCACCGCCTCCATGCTTGACAGTAGGCACAGTGTCCAGAGGAGTCACAGAAAAAGCAGAAGATTGAATCCAGAAGAACCAAACTGAGGCAAAAAATGTACAAATTTAACCAAATATGAACATTTCTGTTTGTATAGTTATGAGCCACCTTTAATAAATCTATGAAAGAACCAAAAGACATGATTCTAAATATCTTGAGAAACAAGTTATTGTAGTTGAACTACTGCTCAAAAGTTTGGGGTCACTTATTTTTGAAAGCAAAGCAGTTTTTTTTCAATAGGATAACATTACATGAACCAGAAATACAATGTAGACATTGTTGATGTGCTAAATGACTATTCTAACTGGAAGTTTTTAATGGAATATCTCCATAGGGGTACAGAGGAACATTTCCAGCAACCATCACTCCTGTGTTCTAATGCTACATTGTGTTAGCTAATGGCGATGATTAGAAAACCCTTGCGCAATTATGTTAGCACATGAATAAACGTGTGAATTGCCTCTGTAAAACTTTTGAACAGCATCCAAAGTAGTTTAAATCAATCCACTGGACTTTAAGAAAGTTCCTTGAAGACGTTTCACCTCTCATCCAAGAGGCTTCTTCAGTTCTGGTGGTGGTTGGTGTTGCCTCAGCTTTTAAACCTCTGTGAGGTGTGTCCAGGGATATTATTCCAACGACCAATACCAAAACTCATCTGACTACTCAACGATGGTCGTCGTGAGTGTCGGTGGGGGTCGTTGAAATGCACAGATGTCACTGAGCCCTCGTGTGCTAATGGTGTCGGTATCGTTAGTTGGAATAACAGCCCTGGACACACCTCACAGAGGTTTAAAAGCTGAGGCAACACCAACCACCACCAGAACTGAAGAAGCCTCTTGGATGAGAGGTGAAATGTCTTCAAGAACTTTCTTAAAGTCCAGTGGATTGATTTAAACTACTTTGGATAACCATGGATGAATGAGAACCCACACAGACATTTTGAACAGCAGTGCACATTTGCAATAAACATGAAAATATTAATGTCAGAATTCAGAGTAACACAAATTCTTAGACAAAACTTCAAACTGAAATGCCTTTATTTAGGTTTTTAATGTGGCAACTTTTCAACATTCATCCTTCAGTGTTGATTGGCTTTTCCCCATGATGTGTAACCAATCACATCGCGCTGTGGGCGGGACATCGCTTGAAACCACAGATGAAGAGAGGCAGCGAAGCCAAAAATCAGTTTTTAAAAAAATAACGACGCTGATAAACAGTAAAACACCAAATATTGAATCTAATAAAAAGCCAAACATCTCCAAACATGTGTCAACAGTAGATTGACATTTGAAGCGCTGTACTGACTGTAAAACTGGCTGTTAAACCAACACACACACTGACAGAAGTACAGCATCATTACCATATGGACAGCACCTTCATTGTGCTGTTTTTTCCGTTATTTTTCCCACAATTCTGCCTGTAAATAAAACATACCTCACTCTGCTTGCTCTGTCCACTCCTTCACGCTGCTTGTGGAGTCACATGACGTGCGTGGACCGCCTTTTTCTATACTTATCGGCGCCCACACAAGCACAGCTGCACCCATGGAGCCTATGAGCATTCAGGGTAAATAGTGATAAAACATTTCCCAGTGTAGCATTTAAAAAAAAAAAAACAGCTTTTCAGAAATCTGCTCTGTTAGACTTTATACGCTCTGCTCGTAAAATCTATTTCCACATCTCTTTGGGCCATGTTGAAATTACCCACATTTTTTATTTGAGTGTGTTTGTTTTATATGTGTGAATATTGTGTCGTTTAGTAGTTTACGGGCCTCCCGCTCACCGAGGTTGTTTATCGCCGTGTTCTTTCAAGCAAATCCGGAGCAAACAAAACACGAGCTCGGTGCGTTCCAGAGAAAAGTAATGAGGTCTGTGTGTCCATGCTGATGTACTTTTCTATACTTTTACTTCCTCATTATTCTCCGTTTTATGGATTTTTCTTTCCAGAGTTTTATTTCAGCTTATATTCAACATTGCGGTTCCCGGCAGAGGTCAGATACACCATTTGGCGCTGTTCCTCCAACCCTGAAAGTCTAAATTGTGCCTTTGGATTACCATACATCAAAATAAATTCCCTCAGCGCCCACCACACAAGGCCTTGATCACAGAAGAGAGCCTCTTTTATCTGTAGCTCTCACACTTTTGGCCATGTTTCTGGTCCGCTGGTGAGCCGGGCCTATACTTAGTGTGCCCGTTTTTACCAAACTGAGGGATATTTCATGCCGTCCTGTAGCCTCAGCCGACATTTATAGCCAGAGGGGGACACTTTAATATGTTTGTCTATGTGTGCCGGCCATGCCGTCACCGCTCCTCTCCCGCTTAACCTCTTCCATCTTCCTGCAGCTCTCCCATCTAGAATCGCTGGCACGTCGCCCAGCGCTCGCCACCCGGCCTGAACAGCTTGTGTGAGTGTGTGTGTGTGTGTGAGTTCAAGAACTTCTTTATGAAATACTATAGGTCTAAAGGCATAAAATACCTGAGAGTCAGATATGCAGAACGGCGCTGTATCAGAAGATCCATTGATGTGTGTTTTGGCATGCTCCTCTGCAGCTAGAAGTAGCCGCACAGCTCATGCTGGCGTTGAAAACACAGTCTGCCCCAGATATGAAGCCATCCAGGATCCGATTCATTCTAAAGTGCAGCGAGTAGGCTGGCTGGCATGTTTGTGTTCGCCTGAGATTGTTGGTTTTTTGGGGGGGGATTAGTCAGATAGTTTTCACTTCTGAGTTGACGTAGAAGCGGTGACGTCGCCGTGTTGTCGGTGACCATACTTGGACCGCCGTTGCATTTCCCAGCTCTCCTCTGTCCTGACGCTGTGCCCCCCCCCCCCCCCCCCCCCCCCCCCGGCCTCCCAAACCCACCCCTTCCCCTCTTTCCTCCCGTCAAAGCCTTCACTCTGAACCCCCTTTCGCTGCTCAGAACGTGGCCTTTCACCGGACCCTGCCCCCCCTCCCCTCAGTCTGACGGTACAGCCGGGCCGACTGTACCCAAACGTAGAGTACCGCACAGACAGACTGTGAGAACCCCATCTGTATGTTAAGCCAATCAAACAAATCAATGAATGAATCGATCGATCAATCCATTGATTTCAGTCAGTCATAACCATTTGATTCCTGTAATCAAATTTAAAGAAGTCTGATAAATTTTTTTTTTTTTAATTTTCTCTCTCTCTTCTTTTTGAGTAGAGTCGAAGTAAGAAACGCAGCCATGTTTGATTAAAACCTCGTCTCTGTTCTGCCATTTTGTTGATCCCCTTTTTGCCAGGACTCTCGTCGCCTGGTTCTCTTAAGAAGCCGGGGAAATTCGATTTCAGCGCCCTGTCCTCCCAGACGAGGTCCCCCCGCATGGCGTTCACCCACCACCCACTGCCAATGCTGGCGGGAGTGAGACCAGGTGAGACCAACCCAGCTCCAGATCCCCCCCTGATCGCCCCCGCATCCCCTTCCTCTCCCCCTCCTCACCATCTCCTCCTACCCACTCCACACTTTTTCAGGGCCCCCTCCCCACCCCCACCCGTCCCCCCTGTGGTTTAGAGGTGGGAGCGTTGTCTTTGGGAGGTGAGAGTGGCTGGGCATTAGAAGCTGGCAGGTAGCTCTGTAGGTGTCCTCTGCCTCCTCCTCTGACCTCGTAGGGTGCAGCTCATGCTGGTGATGGAGCTTCTAGGGAGTCTGGGTGTGGTGTGTGGTTTCTCTGGGCCTGTCTGCTGGTGGATGCTTGGTGGTTGTACATGTCTGTATATCATCTCTATAGGTTGTCTTCTTCTGGTAAGAGTTGACCAACAGATCGGGTGGTTTCTGCTGCCTGTCCTGTCATGTCTCTGTTTAACACCTTTATCTTTGTACGCTGAAGGAACTGCTTGAATCACGTGTTATTTACACACTGACTGCTGGTCAAGACACTCGAACGGCAGGTAAAACCTAATAACCGTCCTAATATGTGCACCTTCAAATGCTTAATTTATTCGTCTTAACCCTGTGAAACCGACTGTTGCAAAAAAACATCAGTTTTAATTTTGTATTATTTTTATTTAATATATATATATATATATAATAATTATATGTATGATATATTTTTAGTTCTTTTTATATATTTGGGTTTATATATTATTATTATTATTATTATTATTATTATTATTGTTATTATTAAGTTTTAGATTTATTCCATTGTTTTTCCTTATTTTTTTCTATATTTGGGTGTATATATATATGTATATGTATATATTATTATTATTATTATTATTATTATTATTATTATTTAGATTTATTTTATTATTTTTTCCTCATTTTTCTATATTTGGGTGTATATGTATATATTATTTTTTTTAGATTTATTTTATTATTTTTTTTCCTCTTTTTCTATATTTTGGTGTATATGTATATATTATTTTTTTTTCTTTATTTTATTATTTTTTTCCTCTTTTCTATATATTTTTTTCTATATTTCGGTGTTTTTTTTTCTTTATTTTATTTCATTCATTTTTTAATTTTTTTTGGGGGGGGGGTCTTCC